>NC_038245.2:17118006-17272066 GCF_000004515.6 Glycine max
TGTTTCAAAATGGGTGGAAGCCAACCTACAGAACTAACGATGTTAAGGGTTGTTGTGGATTTGTTAGATCTAATCTGTGTTGCAGGTTTAGAGTCCCTAGAGCAATCGTTAGTGATCAAGGCACCCATTTTTGTAACAGATCCATGTATGCCTTGCTCAAAAAGTATGGGGTCGTGCACAAAATTTCCACACCATACCACCCCTAAACTAATGGGCAGGCTGAGATTTCAAATAGGGAGATAAAAAGGATCTTGGAGAAGATTGTGCAGCCGAACAGAAAGGATTTGAGCACCAGGCTGGATGATGCTCTTTGGGCACATAGGACAGCCTACAAAGCAGCCATAGGAATGTCGCCTTATCGGGTTGTCTTTGGCAAGGCATGCCATCTTCCTGTAGAGATAGAGCACAAAGCCTACTGGGCTGTAAAGACCTGCAACTTCTCTATTGATGAGGCTGGAGAGGAAAGGAAGTTGCAACTAAGTGATCTAGATGAGATTCGTTTAGAAGCCTATGAGAATTCCAAATTCTACAAGGAAAAGACCAAGAAGTTCCATGACAACTTGATAGCTAAGAAGGACTTCATGGTTGGATAGAAAGTTTTATTGTATAACTCTAGGCTTGGACTCATGAGTGGTAAGTTGAGGTCAAAGTGGATTGATCCTTTTGTGGTGACTAATGTTTTTCCTTATGGTACAGTTGAGATCAAAAGTGAATCCACAGATAAGAGCTTCAAGGTCAATGGACAGCGGCTGAAACCATTCCTCACAAATCCCTCCTTAGTGGATGTAGTGGTGGAGGAGACCTCCTTACTTCACCCTACTTCTCTTCCGCCATGACTTAGGGAGTTTTTTTTTTTCTGTCTCCTTCTTTAATTTTATTGCACTTGTCCAATTTTATTGATTTTTTTGATTGCTCTTGTGATTGTGATTGTGCTACATTGAGGACAATGTGTTGTTTAAGTGTGTGGGGGGCGGGGGGGAGATTGTTCTTTAATTTTGTTGATTTTGTTGGGTATTCTAGATTAATTTTGTTGGGTTTTCTAGTTTAATTTTTTTAGGTTTTCATGGTTAATTTTGTTATTTTGGTTTTATGTTTTATGTACAACATCGCATGTTTCTCTTTGAATTATAGGTTCTGTACAGGTAATTGGTAATTGTTTTTGAAATAGGAGTTTCTTGACATTTTGTGAATTGAAATCCTTGTTTTTCTCTGCATGTCAAGTTAGTTTTGAAAGTTCGAATTGGAAGTGATAGATTTACCCTTGGTGAGAATTTGAGCCATCATCATCTATTTTATTCGGTGTGTTTTACCCCATTGATTGCTTGCACAATAGCCTTGGCTTGACTCTTGTTGATTATTCTTGCTTCACATGCATGTTGGGAGATGATTTAGGCATTTTGTTCTTATAAGCCTCTAGCCAAATGAGCCTACCTTGAATTAATTCCTTTGATAGCCTCTTTGAGCCTATGTCCCTCTTTCTTTGTTTTGATGTTCATTACAAGCCGTAAGTGAAAAACCATGATCTCACCCTACCCTTAAGGAATTTTAGAGCTTTGGAATTGTTTTGGGAATAAGTGTGGGGGGGTATGTTTCATTGGATGATATGTTTTGTTTGGCCATGCTTGATGATGTATTTTGGCCATGCTTGATGTATATAGATATATTGCCTAATTGTTGCTTTATTTTTCAATTGCTACTGTTCACGTTTAAAAAAAAAACGAAAAAAAATGAAAACAAAAATAGAAAAAGAATGAAGTTTAATACATGAGGTCTTGGTTTGAAGAGTTGGATTGGTTTGAGGACTTGGTTGACTTTGTTTTGGGTTTACTTTTTATGCTTAATTTTTAATTTTGGTTTTGGGGTTTACTACTTTTTCTTAGTTCTCACTTAGTCCCCATTGCTCCTCTATTCCTTTGGGTTTTAGCTACTTATCCCATACTTTCCTCTACCTTGTCCTTGGCCCCATTACAACCTTAAAAGACCTTTTGATCCTCATATGCATATGTTTGTGGTGTGGCTTTCAATTTTAGAGTCTTGCCAAGTCTATGTGGTGTTTGTTTTCATGGGTGCTCTGAGAGTAAACAGTAGCCTAGACACTTGAGAGATAGAGTGCATATCTTATGAGGCTTTATCACTTTTCATTCTTGAGTTGATTGACTATCTTGCCATGTTTGAGATGCTTGGATGATTTTCATGACTATCTTGATTCTTTAACTCTCTACATGTTGGATGTTGCCCATTCCTTTCATTCCTTGAGATTCATTGAGAAATATGTAATTTTTTTTGTGTTTGTTTGTTTCTCTTTAATGTCTCTGGATTTGTTCCTTGCTTTGCTTTTTGATTTTGCCCAGGAGTGCAAAAGGCTAACTGTGGGGGGATTTGATGTATCATTATTTTCTCCTATTTCTTAACCCTTTTTGGCAACATTTTAATTACTGATTAGCCTAAATTGTCAAATTAATTATGCAGTTTTATCATTTGGGCCTACTTGACTAATTTTGTGTTTTTAATTAAATTTCAGGAGAATTATAAGCAATTGGGCTTGAATCCGAAATTGGGCTTGGACTTGAAGAGAGCAGACAATTTTTTTTTATCAAATCTTATCTTATCCAGATTTTATTTCATCTAGATTTTATTTCGTCCAGATTTTATTTCATCCAATCTTATCTTATCTTGTCCAGATTTTATTTTATTTCGCTTATGGGCTTGGACTTAAAATAGATTTGTAAGCTTTGGGGGTGAGGACCTATATATAACAACACCAAGGTTTTAGTATAGAGAGTTTTTGGAGAGGAGAATAATTTGAGGGTTTTAGAATTATAGTTTTTACTGTTCACGTGCACTGTTCACGTAGAATAAAATTCGTTTTCTGCAATTTCGTTTATGCTTCAATCTACAATTTTGTTTTCTACTAATTAATGGAAGGCTAAGTCTCCAGTGTTGTTTTCTCTTGAGGATCAAACACAGCTCTCTTTGAGGTTTTGTTATTACTATTAAATTCTGATCAGTTTTTCCTCTTCACCAATTACTCTGTATTTGTTGCTATTAATCCATGCATGCTTAGTGCTTGATTAATTGTCTCTGCGTTTAATTTACGTTCATGCTTAATGATAAGTTTCGTTCATGATTAATTGATGCATGTGTTGCTTAATCACATAATGACAGTCTTATGTTAATTTTCGCTTAGTAATTTAATTTAGGGTTGGATTAAGTGGTTGAACTGGTTAGGAATAAATCCTCGTAACCTAGGATAAGAAACTTGCTTATGAATCAAGGGGAAACAACATGTTTTAATTCTGTTATTTTCTAATTAAAATTTGCTTGCTGTTTAAATTACAAAAACAAACAACCCCCCCCCCCCCCAAATTCGTTACTGTTTTATCACTATCTATTATGAATGTTGGTTGACCATTGCTCGTTGGGAGACGACCTAGGATCACTTCCTAGATACAACATTTTTATTGTTTATTTGATTCAGGTATGGCCTCGATCAACCCCCATTTTACTAAATACACCCCCATTTTCATGTTTTTGGCTGATGTCTTTCTGAAACGTCGTGAAACTTTATAGATTACGTGACGATGCTTGTTTAAGTCTCCCAAAGTCATCAACCAAGGTACACATACCGACAACAAGTGTCAGACGAAATTAGGGTATGACAGATGCCCCTCCTTACTTATCTTTCATTGGAGATAAAAGAGAAGTAAAGATAAGACATGAATTGTGTTCGAGCTGAACCTTCACCCAACTGACCAATAGCTCAATCAGCGAAACCTGTCAATTAGAAAGAGCAGAAAAGAGCATTAGGGGCATCAACAAAAACCTCAATGCCTTGAAAGTGATAAAACTGGATAGCCACGACGTCTCTGCATGCTATCGAACTTGATTGTCTCTGGTAAGTAGAAAAAAGTCTTTGCGCATCATCAGACTTGATCATCTCTGGTAAGCAGAAAAGAGCCTTTGCACATCATCGAACTTGATCGTCTCTGGTAAGTAGAAAAGTGCCTTTGCGCATCATCGGACTTGATCGTCTCTGGATGACAAAGGTAAATTTGAAAAAATCTTCAAAATGATTAGAAGCAGACGACCATCCTCATCCCGGATATCATCGGACTTGCCTGTCTCTGGATGATAACAGTAAATCTGCAAAAATCTTCAAAATGATTAGAAGCGGACGACCATCCTCATCCCGGATATCATCAGACTTGCCTGTCTCTGGATGATAAACGGGACTTCGATAGTCTTTGGATAGGAAGGGTGCGGACGACCATATGTTGTCTCCGTGTGTCATTGGACTTTTGCTGTCTTTGGATGACGAAGGTGAGACTAAAGTAGTCTCGATCAACGGGCTCGCTTGACTCTGGTTGACAAAGGTGCGAATAACCATGCGGTGTCTCCGCACGCTATCGGACTCGATTGTCTCTAGATAGCAAAGAGTGTGTGATCATTATAGCCTTTACGCGCCATCGGACTTGATTGTCTCGAGATGGCAATAAAAAGGGAATGCGATAGTCCCGGTCGATAGACGTTGAGTCTTCGACGAAAATGCGCAAGTGACCACGTTGGTCTCTGTGTATCAACGAGCTCACTTACCTCCGGTTGACAAAGGCGGCGGATGACCATGATTGGTCTCCACGTGTCATCGGACTTTCCGTCTATGGATGACAAAGGTAAGACTAAAGTAGTCTTGATCAACGAGCTCACTTGCCTCTAGTTGACGAATGTGACGGATGAATATGATTGGTCTTCGCGTGTCATCGGACTTGGTTGTCTCTAGATGACAAAGAGGAAACTAAAGTAGTCTCCTTTTTCTTTCACTAAAATGAGAACATGCTTTAGCGAAGAAACAAACCTCCAACCGACCAGAGAAACATATATTTTTGAAGAAAAACAATGTGTCTATTAAGGGAGGGAAGCATGCTGATAGAATTTTCTCATAACCGCAAATGAGATTTAGGATGTTTGAATTTCACTTATAAATGATCATTTAGAGGAAACACTGGGTCCAACACAAATAGAAGAAAATCATCAAAGTGTATAAACCTCACACAGGCAAGTGTTTCATCCTAATTCCGAACCATAGATATGTCATAACTTGTGTCATACCCTAATTTCGTCCGGGGACCTTTGCTTGATGACATGCGACTTTTCTTTGGTCCTTGTGAGGTGCTTGACACCCATCATTAGGCAATTTGTGAAATTCTGGGACATGCCGAAAAACAAAAGAAAATATTGATGCACAATCTGTAAGGTTCCGTGACACACCGGAAATCAAATGGAAGCATCGTTGCACAGTTAGTGAGGTTCCGTAACATTCCGTAAGTCAAAAAGGGGATGATTATGTAATCCACAAGGTTCCGTAACATTACGAAAAGAAAACAAGTATCGTTACGAAATTCGTAAGTTTCCGTAACTTTATGAAAAAAGAATCACCAAAAAAAAGCAGAGGGGGTGTACTTAGTAAAAAATGGGGGTGCAAATAGCAACCAGGCCCACTTGGGCCCTCCAGAAGATTCCTCCAGAAGGCTGTTGCTTCTGGAGGAAGCAACCTGGCTCGCCTGGGCGAGCTGGGCGGCAAGCATCTCCCCTATTTTGCTATAAATAGGGGAGGAATTGAAGAAGAAAAGTGTTCAGCCCCTTAGGCACTTCTCTCTCTTTCGAATTTGCTTGGAAAAATTGTTTCCGTGAAAAAAATCTAAGCCGAGGCGCTTTCGAAACGTTTCCGTAACGTTTTCCGTGAAGAATTTCGCAATGGTTTCAACCGTTCTTCGACGTTCTTCATTCGTTCTTCATCGTTCTTCGATCTTCAACGGGTAAGTACCTCGAACCAAGCTTTTCGATTCATTCTATGTACCCATGGTGGTCCACATTGTGTTTCGTGTATTTTTATTCTCATTTCATTTACTTTTTATACCCCCTTTTGACGTGCTTAAGCCATTTTACTTAAGTCATTTCTCGCTTAACTAAAATAAAATAAATTTCCACCGATCGTTTGAATTGTATTATCCGTTAACTTCGGTTAAAATGAATTCTGACCGTTCGGTCGTGCCGTAACCACGTTGGAAATCAAAAAGAGGTAAAATAATAATGCGGAAAATCAATCAGACGTTTTCTCTTTGGGATTTCTCATTCTTAATCGAATTGACTAATAACTAAGGTGAAACTAAGGCTAAAATCAAACTCGCCTAGTCAAGCTCGTCCACAAAAATAGGTTTTTGAAGTTTGTCGTTTCAATTTCTCACTAAGTAAAATGGATCATTTTCAAGGTCCAACGCCTTAAAATGATCACCTCTTAAAGTAAAAAAAGAATCACTTGATAAGAAAGAACTACGTAGGTCTGATTTCCTCATCGCAATTGAGGAATACGTAGGAGCAAAGGGAAACACCCTTGTCGAGCACAAAAAGAGAAAAAATATAAAAAGGGCATAAAGGATATAAGGACATAAAAGGGAACGTAAAAATCAAAGTCATGTTTGCACATTCGATTAAAGGCTGTCGTCCCTTGTGACGGACGTGTGGGGTGCTAATACTTTCCCTGCGCGTAAATACAACTCCCGAGCCTTTCACTTAAAAGTTCGTAGATCGCGTCTTTTCCGGTTTTTCCGACGTTTTCCTCGAATAAACGTTGGTGGCGACTCCGCGCGTATTCCTTTCGTGGAACACGCATCCCGCGAGTCACGCGTCGCCCTCCCGCCGAAGGGTAGGTTACGACAGTTGGCGACTCCACTGGGGAATGTTTTTTAGAGAGTTAGGCCATTTGATCTTGTGCAAATGCTTTACCGTGACTTACTCCTTTGTTGGTTTCCCTTCATTATGTTCTTGTGTATATAAACTCTTTGTTGCTTTTAGTGCATTTTTAAATGTATGCATGAAGTAAATATTTATTCATTTGATGCACACAAACACCAACACTATTTGCACACACTGTGAGTGAAAAAGGGCCCTATACCCGGGTTCATGGGAACATAAGGAGTGGAGGTGAATCTGTGATCATGCTAGGTCTCCGACTTGCTTGATTACAGTGAACCCTCATCTAGAGCTTTTCTCTTTGAAAACTTATTGTTGCTAGTAGTCCCTACTGCTGCAATATGTTCTTCGAAGAGAATGATACCTCTAGAAACTATCAAAAGAGATATGACTACCTTGGGGGTTATCACTAAATTCCTAGTTAGTTCTCTCCCTTATAGGTCCCTTAAATAGGGGCACAGAGCAAACACGTTACGTGCCATTTTTCACACTGCCATGCATAAGTGTCATGTACCCTTTTGCTTATATTTGTTTGTGAATATTGTCGTACTATGTACATTCCCGTATTGCGCCTTTCGCATATGCATCGCACATGGGTTCTGTCTTGATCCTCTCTTTAAACAAACCAACGGAGGGTCCGTGTCACCGTTTTAAATACATACATTGGGGCACTTTGCTACCCCTAGACGTTGTATCTAAGAAGGAGACAGTTTCTCGGGCTCCTGTATTCATAAATTGCATCTGTGTCATATGCATTTCTTCATGCATTCATCCATTCCACCCATGATAGATGTCGGAGTTTTGATTCACACTAGATTTTATTTCACTTTAGTAAAACATGGGATCAAGTCAAAAGCCTTCGCTTAAAAAGAGGTTCTATCAAGTCAAAATCAAGAGCTTAGAGGTCACTAGTTTACGAGAGTTGGGGCAATTAATGGGTCAACTTCAACGGCAAGCCTTCCGCAAAGCCTATGGTAAGATTTGGGACCTAGCTAGGGTAGAAGTCTCCATGGAACCGATTGCATCCCTTTCCCAGTATTATGACCAGCCCCTAAGGTGCTTCACATTTGAGGACTTCCAGCTAGTGCCGACTGTGAAAGAGTTTGAAGAAATCCTGGGATGCCCACTAGGAGGAAGGAAGCCATATCTTTTCTCTGGGTTCTATCCCTCCACGACAAGAGTTGCCAAGGTAGTGAAAATCTCAGCACAAGAGTTGGACCGTGTAAAGCAAAACAGGAATGAGGTAGTCGGAGTACCAAGGAAGTGTTTGGAGGAAAGGGCAAAAGGCCTTGGCAAATCAAGGCGACTGGGCTTTCTTTTATTGACATCTTGGCGCTCTTGATCTTTGGAGTTGTCCTCTTTCCGAATATGGAAGGGTTAGTGGACCTAGCAGCGATTGACGCTTTCCTCGCCTTTCATCATGGCAAGGAAAGCCCGGTCGACGCCATTTTGGCCATGTATGACACATTCGACCGGGGAGGTGAAAAGAGTGGCGCAAGAATTGTTTGTTGTGCACTGGCTCTCTATGTGTGGCTGGTTTCACACCTTTTTCTCCAAGAAGGAAGGAAGAATCGGGATTCTATCTTCATACGAAAGATGTCCAAAGGTTCCCTTGATGGAACAAGGGGTTGTATTAATCCCGTCCTCGCCATAAGACAGCTTGGCTACCTCATGAGAGGAGTGCCATCAGACGAAAGCATCACGCCTTTCATCGCACGGGGTTTCAGTGACCACAACGCGAGGGTACTCCAAGGAGTTCGCAAGGCATGGGATGCGGCGTGAAGAAAGGACAGAGAGCTTAGGGGAAGCAGTAATGGGATCATCGGCGGCTATCATAAGTGGCTGAGAGTCCGAACACAAGGATTGGATTGGCTCCCAAATCTAAAGACTATGAGAGACGATGAGGTTAAAGCTTCGGAAGAAAGTGATGAGGTACAAGTCCTAAAGGCAGAGCTTGAAAGAGCCCGGGTAGTCGAAGAGAAGTTCAAGTCCATAGCCATCAAAGTCTGAAAAGAGTATGATGAACTAAGGGACGTCAATATGGCCAGAGCTGAAGCCTTGGAACGAAGAGGTGAAAGGAATCATCACGGGTCAAAGGCATGATCTCCGAAGAGGTGAAAGGAATCATCACGAGTCAAAGGCATGATCTTGAAGGACGAGCTAAAGGTTTGCCTTAGGTCGAAAAGAAATTTGTCCCAACAGTTAAGCGAGACTGAAGGGAATATGTGGGCCATCATCGATAAGTGCAAAGAGAAGCTAAATCTAGCGGCGACTCACGAGCAAAGGCTAGAGGATGAGTACGCCAAGATATCAGCAGAAAGGGAAGCAAGGGAAAGGGTAATTGATTCATTGCACCAAGAGGCAACAATGAGGACGGACCGATTTGCTCTTACTTTGAACAGGAGTCAAGAACTTCCCCGATTGCTAGCCAAGGCCAAAGCAATGGCGGACACCTACTCCGCCCCCAAGGAGATCCACGGACTTCTCAGCTATTGTCAGCATATGATAGACTTAATGGATCATATGATTAGAAACCGCTAGGAAGTTTGTATTGTCGCTCAGATCTTGACTAGTTATAACTTTTTGAAAAAAATGAGTTTATCCCACGTTTTTACTCCAAAAATCAGTGCGAATCAAGTCACTCCCGCATTTTATCTCTAGCATGCATTGTATGTTGGTCTCGTCCTTTGTCACGGGAAGCCGGAAGGTCCATATCACCTTCTTAGTTGTACACATGGGGCACTGCGCCCCCAAATGCGCAAGTAAGAAGAGACAATTTTTCGGGCTCTCGTGTCCGTAAAATGCATTCATATCATGCACCGCATAAGCATCTCTTCATAACATCATAATGAACATATCGTTCCTGGATTTGTCCGTTATCATATTCCAGCCTCACATTTTGCATGAGTCATGGCATCATCATGCATATGCGTTCAACAAACTTTTTGATCTGCAAAATTGCATACCATTTGTTTTCATGTTTGCTCATCCTTGCGTTTTCCTCTACAAAACAAAAACAAAAAAGGGGAAGCATGAAACTTCACACTACATTCTTAGTTGCATGTGTTAGGCACCATGAGCCAACCATGTTGGGATCATAAACCCATTTCTAAAAAAAAAAACAAAAAACACACAACAACAAAACAAAATAATTGAACATGGTACCTAATGCATGGTTAACTAGGAAATGGTGTTTCTTCGGGCATCTCAATTTCATAATTACATTTTCCATGCATAGCTTAAAGTATGCCCGAGTCATTCATCCCTATGAGACGTTGTTGAAGTATTGGCGATCAGAATTGCCATTCCTTGGATTATAGGGTTGAACCAAGCTCATGCTTTTACAAAAATGTTCATCAAGTCAAGTTGAAATATGGAAGTAACCGTCTTGCAAAATTGGGGCAAAAGATGAATCGAGTCACATCACTGCTTCGTCTACTGCCAAACATATTTAGGATTGTTGATGTCCTTGTTACTTCCAGTTTCACCTTGACAAAGATGTCATGGACCATGTTGAAAATCTAAATTGATTCAACCTCATATCCTGCGTAAAAATTCGCAATACTTCAACTGTACATCATTCGCATACATCCATGCTTTTCATTGGTTGCATTGCTCATTGCATTCTTTCCTTGAAAAATAAAATAAAATAAAATAAAATGAACTTAATCATTGTTATCAAAAAGAAAAGGACACGCTTTACGGCGCCCTTACCGAACTCGTGCTAGAGCTAGAGTAATGGGTGAAGCAGAGGAGGTGCAAGAGAAGATGAAGGCCGACATGGAGGCCATGAAAGAGCAAATGGCCACAATGATGGAGGCCGTGATGAGCATGAAGAAGATAATGGAAGCCAATGCGGTTATAGTTGCCGCTACTAGCGCTGTCGCTAAGGTGAACCCGATGCTTCCATCTGGCCTCAAGCAAATGAATCATCCAACCTCAAATATGGTAGGCAAAGATTTGGGAAGTACGGACGACCCCATGATGTGCAAATTCAAAACGAGCACGCCTTCCATCATATGGCTTGCCTCCCAACTATACACCACCCAATGTGGCATACACTCTCAATGAAAATCTCAATAACTCCACTCCGATACTCATTGAGAACCAATAACCTCAATCTGATCAGGCACATATCTCTCAAACCATGGGGGAGACACATGAAATTCCCCACCACAATCTAGCCGACTTCGAGCCTTGCCTCGGATATGCCACTGAAGGGCAAGCAGTTGGTGGTATACCCCTGCAAAACACTTTGGAGGGCCCTCAGTATCACCCACAACCACAACCCTCACATTCCACAGTGGTTAAAAACCCTCATGCTATGGCAGAAATGGGAAAGAGGAAAGGCTCAGGGCTATTGAAGGAGGTAAAGATTATGCCTTTGCTAACCTAGAAGAGTTGTTCCTAGTACCCAATATCATCACCCCTCCCAAGTTCAAGGTGCTGGACTTTGACAAGTACAAGGGGACTACTTTCCCCAAGAACCATCCAAAGATGTATTGTCGGAAGATAAGGGCATACGCAAAGATGAGGAATTGATAATACATTTCTTCCAAGAAAGTCTTACTGGGGTAGTTGTTACCTGGTACACTAACTTGGAACCTTCCCGAGTCCATACTTGGAAGGACCTAATGGTTGCCTTTGTTAGGCAGTATCAGTACAATTTTGATATGGTTCCGGAAAGGATGCAACTACAGAACATTTGCAAAAAGGGGGATGGATCTTTCAAAGAACACGCCCAAAAGGTGGAGGGATCTGGCGGCCCAGGTAGTACCCCCAATGATGGAAAGGGAGACGATGATTGTAATGGTAGACACATTATCGATACTCTACTATGAAAAGATGGTGGGCTACGCACCCTCAAAGCTTTGCGGATTTGGTCTTCGCCAGTGAAAGGATCGAAGTGGATCTGAAAAGAGGCAAATTTGATCATCCTACTTGGACGAATGAGAAAACTGGGGCAAATAAAGAGGGTGACGATGAGGGAGAAACCCATGCTGTGACTGTCATTCCTGTACGGCCAAGTTTCCCACCAACCCAACAATGTCATTACTCAACCCTTCTCCTTACCTACCGCCCATTTATCCACAAAGGCCATCCCTAAATCAACCACAAAGTCTGTCTACCGCACTTCCAATGACGAACACCACCTTTAGCACAAACCAAAAACACCAACCAAGAAATGAATTTTGCAGCGAGAAAGCCTGTAGAATTCACCCCAATTCCAGTGTCCTATGCTGACTTGCTCCCATATCTACTTGATAATTCAATGGTAGCCATAACCCTAGCCAAGGTTCATCAACCTCCATTTCTCCGAGAATACGACTCGAACGCAACGTGTTCTTGTCACGGAGAAGCCCCGGGGCGTTCCATTGAGCATTGTAGGGCTCTGAAGCGTAAGGTGCAAGGTCTAATTGATGCGGGCTGGCTGAAACTTGAGGAGAATCGCGTGTAAATCCTGACATTGACAAGAGATGCCACACATGGGGCAATTTTGAAAGCTGTTGTTAGATGTCTCTAATGACTCATCAGGATTTTCAAGTGCAAGCCATTGGTCTGTTTGCTCAAGCAACCTGTGCTCCTGAGATTGGACTTCCAAGACCATTCAATCAGAGATTACTCGTTTTGCACGTTGGTGGGGGTGCCGTAAAACAACGAGTAAAGTTCAAAACAAATAAATTTCAAAATAAAAAAATAAGTTTCAAAATAAAAAAAAATAAAAATGGCATTTGATTGACTGTGTTTTCAAGTAAAAATATAGACGTTCATGTGACCTCATTTTGTCTTTTTAGAGAGAAGTGAGTTATCAAGAATAGGATGTTGGACAAATGGCCTCAGTTACCTTAAGAAAAAGGGGGGTTGAATTAAGATGCAAAGACTATTCCCCAATTGAACTATCACTCTTTCTTTTTGGATTAACAATGCACCCTTAACATGAATTACTCAAAAGACAATTCAAAATAAACTTCTTTAAAGAAAAAGATAAATAGCAATAAATAAAAGAAGTTTAAAGGAAGAGAGGAATGCAAACTTGATTTATACTGGTTCGGCCACTTCTCGTGCCTACGTCCAGTCCTCAAGCAACCCACTTGAGATTTTCCACTCTCTTTGTAAAACTCCTTTTACAAAGTCTGAACCACACAGGGACAACCCTTCCCTTGTGTTCAGGAATCCTCTACAACAAGAGACCCACGGTCTCTTAATCCCTTTTCAGAAATAAGAAGAAGGGAAGAAGAGGTCTCTCGTAAAAGAGGTAGATTGTAAAATGAAGATCAATCAAAAATTCCTTATCGAATATGCAAGTGGTTGACCAAGGAATCTTTTTGAGAGGATAAGACATTTCAGTTCAGAAAAAACTCTTGATCTTTCAAGAGGATAAAACTGTTTGGGCAATGAAAACTCTCTTTAAAACATTTGAATGGCCATTCATAAAACATTTGAATAGATATGTCTCTTGGAAATTATTTTCTGAAAATCCCCTCTGGTAATCAATTACAAGACTTATGTAATCGATTACAGGTTTTAAAAATTTGAATTAAAACATTTTTAACTGCTGGTAATCGATTACCAGAGAGCAAATCTCAATTTGAAATGATAGAATTCTTTGGTCAAACCTTTTGTTTTTCAATTTGGAAACTTCTTCCTAAGATTCAAGAGATCAACTTGATCATATATCTTGATTTCTTGTCTCGAATAAAACTTAGAAGCACTTGATCCTTCGGCATCATCAAAACATCAAAACATCTTGCTTCTACATAGGAGTCATTTGACTTAATCCATCAATTGAAAAATCCTTCAACTATTTCTCGTCCTTGGAAAATTCTTTTTGCAAGAATCAACTGCTTCTTTCATTCTTCCTCACTACGAGGTTTTGAAAACAAGACAACAATTGGTACCTCTAAGCCCTACACTGGGGCAACAAAAGGCACCATGCAAAAACCTCAAGCGAACCTAGGGGCAGATTAGAAGTTTTCACCCAATAGGTTCCCAGCTACAAGGTCATGACGAAAGATAACAATTGGTACCTCAAAGCCTTACACTGGGGCAATGAGGGGCATCGTGCATGAGCCTCAAGTGAACATAGGGGCAGATCAAAAGTTCTCACCCGTCGATGTTTTTAAACAAGAAAAAAAAAGGGGGAGACAAGCCCTGGAATTTCAATAGATTGATTAAACATCAAACGGCTCCATTCCCGTCACTCCAAAACAGTCAAGTGACTAAATCAAACAGAACATACACTTTGAGGGAGTTCCCGGAGAGATTTGCAAAATATAGGATAAGGTCGCATGAATTATCACCTCTTTCAAAAGGACAGTCAATCTATGTTTTCCAAAAAAAAAAAAATCAAATCAAAATCAAAATCACAAAATAAGGAAAGAATGTCATGAACATTGTACAACTTTCCATTACATTGCATTGTTTCATATGAAGTCCGCATTTACCAAATTTCACGACAAAGGTTGCATGCATCTGCATCCCTAAAAATCATGTTAACTGCATAGATTTCCTACATCTAATATCCAAATCTTGTGGATTTGGGATGACCGGGCCTCTCGATGAGTCGATCTCTTGCTTTCTCATAAGGGTGGACCCTTGGGTACTTGTACCTATCACTTTTAGAGGACTACACGTCCTCGCCAACAGAGGGCTGCACGCCCTCACCTTCAGAGGACTACATGTCCTCGCCTTGAGAGGGCTACACGCCCTCACCTTGGGTACTAGTTACCCTCACCGTTGAGAGGACTACACGTCCTCGCCTTGAGAGGACTACATGTCCTCACCATCAGAGGGCTGCACGCCCTCACCTCCAGAGGACTACATGTCCTCGCCTTGAGAGGGCTACACGCCCTCACCTTGGGTACTAGTTACCCTCACCGACAGAGGACTACACGTCCTCGCCTTGAGAGGACTACACGTCCTCACCATCAGAGGGCTGCACGCCCTCACCTCCAGAGGACTACATGTCCTCGCCTTGAGAGGGCTACACGCCCTCACCTTGGGTACTAGTTACCCTCACCGTCAGAGGACTACACGTCCTCACCATCAGAGGGCTGCGCGCCCTCACCTCGAGAGGACTACATGTCCTCGCCTTGAGAGGGCTACAGGCCCTCACCTTGGGTACTAGTTACCCTCACCGTCAGAGGACTACACGTCCTTGCCTTTAGAGGACTACACGTCCTCACCATCAGAGGGCTGCACGCCCTCACCTCCAGAGGACTACATGTCCTTGCCTTGAGAGGGCTACACGCCCTCACCTTGGGTACTAGTTACCCTCACCGTTGAGAGGACTACACGTCCTCGCCTTGAGAGGACTACACGTCCTCACCATCAGAGGGCTGCACGCCCACACCTCCAGAGGACTACATGTCCTCGCCTTGAGAGGGCTACACGCCCTCACCTTGGGTACTAGTTACCCTCACCGTCAGAGGACCACACGTCCTCACCATCAGAGGGCTACACGCCCTCACCTCCAGAGGACTACATGTCCTCGCCTTGAGAGGGCTACACGCCCTCACCTTGGGTACTAGTTACCCTCACCGTTCAAAGGGCTACACGCCCTCGCCATCAGAGGACTGCATGTCCTCACCTTCGTAGGGCTACATGCCCTCACCATCAGAGGACTGCATGTCCTCACCTTCGTAGGGCTACACGCTCTCACCTTCAAAAGGTTGCACGCCCTCACCATCAGAGGACTGCATGTCCTCACCTTCGTAGGGCTACACGCTCTCACCTTCAA
Organism: Glycine max; assembly: GCF_000004515.6. NCBI lineage: Eukaryota > Viridiplantae > Streptophyta > Magnoliopsida > Fabales > Fabaceae > Glycine > Glycine max. Next base: position 17,133,494 of record NC_038245.2, read on the forward strand.
AGGGCTACACGCCCTCGCCTTCAGAGGACTGCATGTCCTCACCTTCGTAGGGCTACACGCCCTCGCCATCAGAGGACTACACATCCTCTCCTTGAATGGGCTGCACGCCCTCACCTTGAGAGGACTACACGTCCTCGCCAACAGAGGGCTGTACGCCCTCACCTTGAGAGGACTACACGCCTTCACCTCCAGAGGACTACACATCCTCGCCTTGAGAGGGCTGCACGCCCTCACCTTTAGGGGGCTACATGTCCTCATTTTCAGTGTGCTCCACATCTGCACCTTAAGAGAATTTAAGGTCCTCTATCCTTAAATGCTTAACCGAGACTTGCACTCCCGGTTAAGGGACCAGTAGTTTCCTTTTAACGGTTCCTGGGCCACCCCCTAATATTGGTGGGCGACCAACTGTGCAAGCACAACTAGAGAGGGAGGCTATCACGCAGCTACTATGCATACCGGGGCAAGATTTCACCCGGGCCACTGTATAGAGACGAGTGTGGATCATGCGCACCAACATGACCACTCTTACACAGATATAAATGACGTTGTTACTTAGCAACATTCTGCCCAGTGATCGTAATGCCGATCTCCCCATGCGGAAGTATCAGTTGGTCTGTGCCGTCCCGACATAGGTAGGTATGCATTATTTCCAACTAGTTTCTAATGCCATCTACTATTTGCAGGGATCGCACCCACAAGACACCCAGTGGACCCGGAAAAGTCCAACAGGGCCCTAGGGTTTCCAGCTCTGGTTACGGGCCTCTATCAGTCCTACAGGGTGCCCGTACCCCCCGGCAAGGTCACGTCATCATAGGTAAGTATGCACATCGCTCAACTGATTTCTGATTTCATCTATTGTTTGCAGGGATCGCGCCTGCAAGACACCCAGTGGACCCGAAGAAGTCCAACAGGGTCTTGGAGTTGTCAAGCTCTAATTACGGGTCTCTGTCAGTTCTACGGAGTACCTGTCACCTCCAGCAAGGGCATCAGGCCCCCTACTAATCGAGCTTTCATCAAGAAGTACTGCGCCCCCAGGCAGGCGCAGGGCGAAACACCACAGCAGCATTGGGATGGCCGGTAGCGGGCAATAGACACATCGCCACCACCTCTAGAGTTCACCTCAGCTCATCCATAAAAAGGTTAGAGCGTTGCCTACGACACATGGCCGACCCATAGGCGACCAAGTCCAAAGCCAAAGGTTAGCAAAGTATTAGGTCAGTGACCGACAAGTCATAAGGCGTCCAGCTCAAGACGTTAAAGAAGCGCTACTAGGAGGCAACCTAGTAACTTTTAAATTTCTGCTTGCTATTTGATCCCTTTTTATAGTAGGACACACCTAGTTGCTCATGATCCTAAGAATTTAAATAAAACGAGCACAAGCTCGGAAGGTAGTCATACCTCACAAAATATATGTATGCGTGTTTAGGTAGTGAAAAATACCTTAGATATGCATGTATGTAATTTAGGTAGCAAACAACTACCTCACAAAATATATATATGTATGTTTAGGTAGCAAGATACCTTAGATATGCATGTATGTAGCAAAAAGATACCTCACAAAATATATATATGTATGTTTAGGTAGCAAGATACCTTGGATATGCATGTATATAGCAAAAATACCTCACAAAAATATACACATGTTTAGGTAGCAAAATACCTCATGAAAAAAAAGGAAAAAAAAACAAAAACAAACAAGAAAAAGAAATAAACATAAGAAAAAGGAAAAAGAGAGAAAAAAGAAAAATAAGTTCTCTAGCTGAAAAACCAACATGCTTTTGAAAAGAGATGATTTCCAACTTTTCTTTGAAAAAAATTCATTGATCATAACCAATTTTTGGAAAATGTGTCTACACCTGAAGGGTGAATGCTGTGAAATTTCCCCGGACGCCCGAAATGGACTCGGATGAATGCACAAATTGATAAAAGAACATATTTTGGAAACATTGGGTTGATTTAAAATAGAGGAAATGAATCCTGAGCCCTAGCATCACATGACCATAAAAATTTGACACTTGAGCGTCCACATAGGTGCATGCATGACCAGTTTTGCATAAAATTTCCAAATCATCATTTTTGCATTTGTGTCATGGAAATAATGTGGGGCATACCTTTTATCCTTGAACCAAACCAAACCCTGACATGTATCATGTCTAGCCATTCTACAAGTCTTGAGCCGAAATCCTGACTCACCATAATCCTTACCCTCGGAAGCAAGAAAAGGGAAAGAAAGAAAATTCCCAATCAAAGAGTGGGAGAAAAGCAACAAGAAAAGAAAGAAAATTCCCAATCAAAGAGTGGGAGAAAAGCAACAAGAAAAGAAAGAAAATTCCCAATCAAAGAATGGGAGAAAGAAAAAAAAAAGAAGAAGAAAGGGAAGAAAGTCCCCGATCAAAGAAAACAGAAGAAATATGCAGAAAGGTCTTTGGACCGGACAATATCTGAACAATACAGAATTGTCACCAAATGAACAAAAAGAAGGAAAGGAAACCACGACCTAAAATGGTCTTCCCCCTTTAATTGCCAACCAAAATCTTGTGCGCTAGCGACTTTTTCGCCCCACACTAAACAAAAACAGAAAAGGAAAAAGCCAACAAAAAAATCAAAAGCCAAAAACACACAAAAGCCGAAAAACCCATCAAAAGAACCCATTCCCAAGGGAAGTCCTATTGATCCATGATCACACATGTAATTTTTGATTTGATAGGAAATAAATTGCAAAGTTAAGTCATGACATATTTATGGTTCGGAATTAGGATAAAACACTTACCTGTGTGAGATTGATACACTTTGAGTGGATTTCTTCTATTTTTGTCGAACCCAGTGTTTCCTCTAAATAGTCATTTAGAAACGAAATGCTAATATCCAAAATCTCATTTATGGTTATGGGGGATTTCATCAGCAGACTCTCCTTCCCCGGTAGACGCATTGTTTTTCACTCAAAAAAGCATATGCTGCTCTAAATCAGTTGGAATATTTGTCTCTTTGCTAAAGCATGTTTGCATTTTAGTGGAGAAACACCAAGACTTTTTCAAGTCTCACAAGTTATCCAGAACTACGTAGGTCTGAGTTCCTCATTGGAGGATACGTAGGAGCAAGAGCCTCGCTTTTGTTGACCACACCGCTTTTTGTTACCATGACTCAAAAGCTGGTAGCTTGCGGAGACACCTTACGGTTATCCGCGCCTCGTCATTCAGTGACCCCAAGTGTGATTGATGAGCAGAGGCCAATGTGGTCATCTGCGCCCTTTCCGGAGATGTCAGCATCTTCCGGTGGAGACTTTTTCGAGTCTCACAAGTTATCTAGAACTACGTAGGTCTGAGTTCCTCATTGGAGGATACGTAGGAGCAAGAGCCTTGCTTTTGTCGGCCACCCCACAAGATCTGTCCTACTGACCCTGAGGTCATGTGACATGCGGAGACAAAATTTGGTCATTCCGCACCCCTTTGCCATTCAGACACAGCCGTGTCCGATGGTGCGTAGAGACAAAATTTGGTCATTCTGCACCCTTTTTCATCTAGAGGCGGCGGGCCCGATGACATGCGGAGACAAAATTTGGTCATTCCGCACCCCTTTGCCATTCAGACACAGTCGTGTCCGATGGCGCGCAGAGACAAAATTTGGTCATTCTGCACCCTTTGTCATCCAGAGGTGGCGGGCCCGATGACATGCGGAGACAAAATTTGGTCATTCTGCACCCCTTTGCCATTCAGACAGAGCCGTGTCCGATGGCGCGCAGAGACAAAATTTGGTCATTCTGCACCCTTTGTCATCCAGAGGCGGCGGGCCCGATGACATGCGGAGACAAAATTTGGTCATTCCGCACCCCTTTGCCATTCAGACACAGCCGTGTCCGATGGCGCACAGAGACAAAAATTGGTCATTCTGCACCCTTTGTCATCCAGAGGCGGCGGGCCCGATGACATGCGGAGACAAAATTTGGTCATTCCGCACCCCTTTGCCATTCAGACACAGCCGTGTCCGATGGCGCGCAGAGACAAAAATTGGTCATTCTGCACCCTTTGTCATCCAGAGGCGGCGGGCCCGATGACATGCGGAGACAAAATTTGGTCATTCCGCACCCCTTTGCCATTCAGACACAGCCGTGTCCGATGGCACGCAGAGACAAAATTTGGTCATTCTGCACCCTTCGTCAATCGCGGCCGACAAGCCCGTTGACACGCAGAGATTTACATCATCTTCCGCACTCACAAGATCTGTCATACTGACTTTTGAGTCACGCTGACGGGCGGAAATACCCGAGTGGTTATCCGTATAAACATTCTTTTGCTATCTGTAAGACAGAACGCTTGATAGCACGCAAAGACTGACATCGTCTTCTGCACCTTCTGTTCCCTCGGGAACAACAAGTCATTTGCATGCGGAAATTTTATGGTCACCCGCGACTCTCGTCAACCGAGAGGAACGAAATTAGTGTCTTATCTTTACTTTCCTTTTATTTCCAATAAAAGACAAGTAAAGAGGGACAACTATCATACCCTAATTTCGTCCGGGGACCTTTGCTTGATAAAATGCGACTTTTCTTTGGTCCTTGTGAGGTGCTTGGCACCCATCATTAGGCAATTCGTGAAATTCCGGGACATGCCAAAAAAAAAAAGAAAATATTGATGCACAATCTGTAAGGTTCCGTGACACACCGGAAATCAAATGGAAGCATCGTTACACAGTTAGTGAGGTTCCGTAACATTCCGTAAGTCAAAAAGGGGATGATTATGTAATCCACAAGGTTCCGTAACATTATGGAAAGAAAACAAGTATCGTTACGAAATTCGTAAGTTTCCGTAACTTTACGAAAAAAGAATCACCAAAAAAAAGCAGAGGGGGGTGTACTTAGTAAAAAAATGGGGGTGCAAATAGCAACCAGGCCCACTTGGGCCCTCCAGAAGATTCCTCCAGAAGGCTGTTGCTTCTGGAGGAAGCAACCTGGCTCGCCTGGGCGAGCTGGGCGGCAAGCATCTCCCCTATTTTGCTATAAATAGGGGAGGAAGTGAAGAAGAAAAGGGTTCAGCCCCTTAGGCACTTCTCTCTCTTTCGAATTTGCTTGGAAAAATTGTTTCCGTGAAAAAAATCTAAGCCGAGGCGCTTCCGAAACGTTTCCGTAACGTTTTCCGTGAAGAATTTCGCAAAGGTTTCAACCGTTCTTCGACGTTCTTCATTCGTTCTTCATCGTTCTTCGATCTTCAACGGGTAAGTACCTCGAACCAAGATTTTCGATTCATTCTATGTACCCATGGTGGTCCACATTGTGTTTCGTGTATTTTTATTCTCATTTCATTTACTTCTTATACCCCCTTTTGACGTGCTTAAGCCATTTTACTTAAGTCATTTCTCGCTTAACTAAAATAAAATAAATTTCCACTGATCGTTTGAATTGTATTATCCGTTAACTTCGGTTAAAATGAATTCCGACCGTTCGGTCGTGCCGTAACCACGTTGGAAATCAAAAAGAGGTAAAATAATAATATAATAATAAAAAATATTTCTTAGTAAAATAAAGCGGAAAATCATTCGGACGTTTTCTCTTTGGGATTTCTCATTCTTAATCGAATTGACTAATAACTAAGGTGAAACTAAGGCTAAAATCAAACTCGCCTAGTCAAGCTCGTCCACAAAAATAGGTTTTTGAAGTTTGTCGTTTCAATTTCTCACTAAGTAAAATGGATCATTTTCAAGGTCCAACGCCTTAAAATGATCACCTCTTAAAGTAAAAAAAGAATCACTTGATAAGAAAGAACTACGTAGGTCTGATTTCCTCGTCGCAATTGAGGAATACGTAGGAGCAAAGGGAAACACCCTTGTCGAGCACAAAAAGAGAAAAAATATAAAAAGGGTATAAAGGATATAAGGACATAAAAGGGAACGTAAAAATCAAAGTCATGTTTGCACATTCGATTAAAGGCTGTCGTCCCTTGTGACGGACGTGTGGGGTGCTAATACCTTCCCCGCGCGTAAATACAACTCCCGAGCCTTTCACTTAAAAGTTCGTAGATCGTGTCTTTTCCGGTTTTTCCGACGTTTTCCTCGAATAAACGTTGGTGGCGACTCCGCGCGTATTCCTTTCGTGGAACACGCATCCCGTGAGTCACGCGTCGCCCTCCCGCCGAAGGGTAGGTTGCGACAACTTGATTTTGCAAATCATTTCCTATCAAATCAAAGATTACATGCATGATCATGGATCAATAGGGCTTTTTCGGGAATTGTGTTTTTGATGGGAAACTTGGCTCAGGGCATTTCGGCCTGTTCCTTTTCTCTGTTTTTGTTTAGTGTGGGCGAAAAAGTAGCTGGCGCACAAGAGTTTGGTAGGTAATCAAGGAGGGGACCACTTCATGTGTCGCAAGTCACGATTTCCTTTCTTACTCGTGACATTTCCGTATTTTGTTCAGATATTGTCTGGTCCTAAGACCTTTCTGTTCACTTCCTTGTCTTCTTCCAATCTTTGATTGGGATTTTCTTTTTCTTTTTCTTTTTTTCTTTCTTCCGATCTTTGGTCGGTAATTTCTTTCTTTTTTTTTGCTTTCTTCCGATCTTTGATCGGGAATCTTCTCTCATTTTTTCACTTTCTTTTGATCTTGATTGGGAATTCTTCTCTTGAAGCACATTTGTAGCTTAACAGTGAATGGATCGTCTTTCTTGGGGACATCCTTCTGTTCCTTCTTTTGGGGGCCAGGGCAAAATTTCCCTTCCTGGGTCAAGGCCGGTGGAAGGGTTAAGATTTTGGCTCAAAGGGCTTGTAGAAAGGCTGGACATGATGTATGTCAAGGCATTGGTTTTGCCAGCGCTTTAGGGATAAGGGAATGTACCATATCATTTCCATGACATGCATGCAACAATGATGATTTAGAAATTTATGCAAAACTGGTCATGCATGCACCCATGTGGACACTCAAGCACCAAGTTTTGTGGTTATGTGACACTAGGGCTCAGGATTCATTTTTCCTATTTAAGTCAACCTAGTGTTTCCAAAACATGCTCCTTTATCAATTCATGCATTCATCCGAGTCTGTTTTAGGGGTTTGAAAAAACACACAACATTCACGCTTTGGGTGTACACATATTTTTAATAAAAAATATGCTCGTGTTTTGAATGGCAAGTTCATTTTCTTTCAAAAGCGTGTTGGCTTTTTAGTTAACCAAATTATTTTTATTTTTATCCATTTTCTTAACAAAAGAGTAAAAACAGCTTGTATCCCAGGCACAGTCGATATCCGAGATTACATTTTTTTAAAAAGTCGTGCGAATGAGAGTACATAAGGCCTACACACATTTCTTTTATGCATTTTAGACAAATCATCGTAAAGTAAGTATGACCATATGCTAGAAGCAGTAATTGTGACGGATAAATGAAACAATGAAGACATGTTCGACTTAACCACAAAGGACAGTAACGTCAAATCACAATGTCAAAGTAACCGAAAGTCATAATGATAGATCACAATGAAAATAAATGAAAACAGCAATGTCAGGTCACAATGGAAATAACAAAATAACTGAAAGCAATAATGTCAGATCATAATGGAAATAACAAAATAATTGAAAGCAGTAATGTTACATGAGGAGAAATCATAGGTCTGGCGATCTCGGTCATGTGGCTCCGCTTCCTCCCAGTAAGTTGAGCAAGTTAGCCATATCCTCATCTTCCTGGGCTCCATCCGCATCTTCGGGGGTCCATGCAGGTCCTACCCCTATCTAAGTATCGGGCCAGCCTCTAGGCCATGCGACCACAGCCCCAAACTGCTCCGGAGTAGGACATATGTAAGGGGTGGAACCGTGGCCCTGCTGGCTGAGGGTGTACTGGTGAAAATACTCATGCAGCCGCACCTGTCCCCGGTGGTTGGCCACCTGCTGGCTGGCCACATGTCGTATATAGTGCTCCAACCTCTGTAAGTGAGCCGAGGTGGACTACGGAGGTAGTGGTGGTGCGTCTGCTGCCTGCTGCTGATCCTCTCTAGGCTGCTGTGGTGCCTCAGCCTGCGCCTGCCTGGGGGTGTAGTACTTCTCGATGAAGGCTCTGGTGATAGGCGGCCGGATGACCTTGCTGGAAGTGACAGGCACCTGGTAAAACTGGCAGAGGCCCTTGATCAGAGCTGGGAACCCCAGGGCCCTGTTGGACTTCTTCGGGTTCAAAGGGTGCCTCGTAGGCACCGTTCCTACAAACAGATAGATGGCGCCAGTAATTAACTGAGCCACGTGAACGCTCATCTGTGTCAGGATGGCATACACCAGCTGACACTTCGGCAAGGGGAGGTCGGAGTTGTGGTCACTGGGCAAGATGTTGCTGAGCAGCAACGTCATCCCTATTTGAGTCAAGGTGGTCATGCTGGTGCACATGATCCGTACTCATTTTCCTATAGTGGTCTGGGCGAAATCCTGCCCCGGTATACACAACAGCTGAGCAATAGCCTCCTCGTCAAAGTTGGAAGCTTGGTTCCTCCTCTGGTCATATTCACACTGTTGGCCTTCCTCCAAGATCAGCGGGTGGTCCAAGAATTGGCTGAGTGCGTCTGCATCAAAGGGGATCCACTGACCCGTCACCCACGAGCGCATATCCCGAACTCCCTCCTCGGTGGGCTAGGCGTTGGCATAGAATTCCATGACAATCTCTGGGTCGAATTTAGCCATAGGGGTCACAAGTGGTGCCCAGCGCCTACGAGTTACCTCTTCCTAGAAATCAGGGTACTCGTCCTCCCTAAGCTGGACCCACCTCTCTCTGTGGAATGGCCATCCCTTGATGGCCTCGAAGCGCTGCTGATGCTCGGCACTCCGAAATCGGAGCCGATCAAAACCCGAGGCAGAGCTAGAGCTTTCTCTAGTGGGATCCTTTCTGGACCTCTTCGTGGAAAGCTTCTTCGGAGCCATCTCCTGCGAAAACAAACATTTGGAAATTTAGTTTACAGGGAATTGCCATTTTACAAGCAAAGTCTAGTAACAATGGCCTACGACTCTTTCCGAAAGTGAATCTAGAGCAACCCATATACGTATATTCAAGGCATTTTGCTAATTACATCAACAAGGCCTTTTGCTACCCAACATGCAACATTTACATTTTAGGAGGCATTTTTGCTACCTATCTAACTTAACAAGGTACTTTGTTACCTAAATTAATTAGATTAACAGGGCACCTTAATTAAATTGACAAGGTATTTTGCTACCTAACATGCAAAACATATACATTTTGTGAGGCATTTTCTTTGCAAAATATATACATTTTATGAGGCATTTGTTATCTATCTTAACTAAAATCGACAAAGTATCTAAGTTACTTAAATTAACAGGGTATCTTTGCTACCTAAGTTAATTAAATCCACAAGGTATTTTGGCTACCTATCATGCAATATATACATTTTATGAGGCATTTTTGCTACCCAACACGCAATATATATATATATATATATATATATATATATATATATATATACATTCAATTATTTTCAAAGAAAGTATTTTGCTACCCACAATTAACAAAGGCATTTTGCTACCTAAGTTATTCGAGATACCTATCCTACACCTACAAGCACATGACGGACAATCATTTCCAACCTCAAGGTGCACGACCAACATCATGGTGCAGCCCACAGTTGATTGTTTTGGCCTAAAAGGTAAGCTTCACCTAATAAGCAGTCACTCTTGTATTTTCTTGCATCCAAAAAAAAGCCTTGGTTCCTAGGCCTAAGGTATCACTCTAGTCCTTATGACAACTGCCTACATACTCCAAAATGGAAAACATTCGCATACCAAATTGTTCCATAGGTTATTCCTCACAAAATCATGTGCAAATGCCATTCAGACATTTAAACGAGCACTTGGTGGGCGCCTGTTTAGGCATGAATAGCAAGGGAATGGGGGCAATGCGGCATGCCCAAACTTTTTAGAATACAACTTAGGCCTAAGGCCATTGCCCACAACCTTCCAACTCACGGTTTTTAGCATAAATGGGCAAATGAATCATCAAAATACACCAATGGAAAGCTAGAGAGCCAAAGCATGAGGTACTTACTTGTTAGAGTGAGTAGGAGTACCAAATGGAACCAAAAACATGGACAATGGTGGTTTAAGGGCAAAAAAAAGTAGCAAATCCTATAGGTGCAGCGTATTTTTGAGTGAGGGGGGAGTTTTGGGGTGAAGGAAGCTTCAGTCCCCTTTTTATATTTTTCGTGCAGGGGGTGCTCGCCCAAGCGTCTAGGCGAGCTAACCTTCTACATTTTTTTTCAAGAATTCTTTCAAAAATTTTGTTTAACCTCTAGGTTGGCACTTGTTTATATTCTAATTCTACGAGTAAGAATAAACTAGGCATATTCAACTATGACTTTAGAAAAATAGATGAATAAACAACAAGCAGAAACTTCAAAGGATACTAGGCTGACTCCCTGTAGCGCTTCTTTAATGTCTTGAGCCAGACGTGGGATAATGATCTGTTGACCAAGGGCCTAGCATCTACTTGTACCCGTCCTTAAGTCTTTGAAAGCAGGAAATGGCACCACGTAGTAAAACATGACTATGCTACCACTTACCTTGGTTTCTCTTTGTCTTACATTCGACGCGGTATTGACCAACGCTCAAAACAAATTCTTTCCTGTCCTTCAATTCACAGGATAAAAATATGCATGTGCATGCGTATGCATGAGCAGTTGAATCGCAACAACTTTAAACAAAAGTCTATCATTTTCAATTTTACTTAAGCGCTTGTAGCACCCCTATGGGTCAAGCGAAAAGGCTCGGGCCATGAAAAGAATACGCATCTTAAAGCAATAATAGACACAACGTGAGGGTTGAAAAACAAATCATCAATCCAACATTCATTAGATGTTGTGACCAAAGTTTACAAAGGACAAGAAACTCTGGGGGAAACTTTTAGTCGATGAATACGACTAACTTTTGTGTATAAAACTTGTGTATATTGTATCAAACTTCTCCAATTTATAGTTGTTTTATAATATTATAAGTACTTTCTATTAAATATAGGTAATAGATAATTTATACTTTTGTTTTGTGTGTTTCATAATCAATTTCTCTCAATTTCAGGTTAATTAGCCAAGTTGGAAAAAGTGTTGTTTCGACCTTCTCGCTAAGCCAATCTGCTGGCTTAGTGAGAATTCACAAAGCGCGACACTCAGTGGCTAAGCGCGAGGAAGAATCTAGAAGAAGATGAGCTATCAGGTTTGCTGAGCGCACCGCTCCAAGTCATCAAGCGCACCGCTTCAGCTCATCCACTAAGCGAGAGAAGCGCGCTAAGCCAAAATCTACTTATGCGCGCTAAGCGACTCAAATTTGCGCTAAGCGCCCGAGCACGGACCAACTCACCTATTTAAGCTTGAAATCAGATTTTTTTAGGGAGTTTGGCATTTTTTCTTGAGAAGCCTCTGCATGCACGAGAGTCTGGCCTTGGCTTGAAGCTTTTGCATGTGTAGGAAGTTGTAGAGAGAGAAAGGTCCAAGTTCCAAAGATTTCTAAGAGATTTTGTTGTGCGAAGATCTGCCGAGACAAGAGCTCGAAGCGGAAGCCATTTTGAGAGCTTGAGATGAGTTTGTGAATGATTATGAGATCCTAGAGGTGGAGGAGACAACCTCACCACTTGTATTTTTGAAATCTTTCATCCTGTCTTCTCTGTGTTGTAAAGGAGGTTTCCGGACTATGGAAAGCTAAATCCTCTGTTGAATCTTCCTTGTAGGTACCTGATGTAAATATATTTCTATCTATGTAATGATGTTTTGTGTGTTCTCTGTGCTATCTGCTTTTCATTCTAGTATGCCTTTACCTTGATCACGTAGATGCATGCTTTGTTAGGGTCATTCAACAGTGGAAACCAGTTTGATTCTAAAGTCCTTGATAGTACATGGCTAAGTTGTTGTACTGTCACAAGGAATCGGGGTACAAGAACTTAGTTGTGTATGTGTGTCTTAATGCGGTCCTGGTTGAGTTTAGTCTTACAAGAGGAATCTGCGGACGAGGCTTGATTAGGATTAGGCTAGGCTATCATGAGGAATCGGGGTCTAGCAGTCCAGGAGACAACATAGGAATACATGAGCATTGTTAGATAGAGAACATCCATTTTAGCATCAGGAACCTATTAGGAAGACCAACGCGTTCTCTACTTGTCTTTACACAACATTTCTTTTGCGTGATTTTCTTTCTTTTTGCATAGATAGTTTACATACCTGTTCATAACCACAATCATCTTTTCATACCAGACACCTATTTACCAAAATAGCTTGCCAGATAACACAAGTTCCCTGAGAGTTCGATACTCGATTCTTACCGTTTTATACTACTTGTGCGATCTGGTACACTTGCCGACCACGAACAAGTTTTTGGCGCCGTTGCCGGGGAACTTCTTTTTATTTGGGACGTTATCTCGTTCTTAGGTGTCTATTATTTATTTGTTATTCTTTGATTGTTTATGTGAATATTTGTTCTTTAATTTATATTTGTCTTCTCTTATTGAACTGGATAACCGTTGTTCTGTTAGTACTATTTATGCATAAATCTCCCACAGGCATTTTAGTTCCTTTGGACATAGAAATTGAAGCTACACTGAGAAGGAACAGGGCTGAGAGGAGAAGGAAACTATTGCAAGACAGAACAGTTGCATCCATTCTTGAGGAAGAGAACCATTTTTCTAATTCATCATCACCTGATTCACCATCATCAAGGGAATCCACTAATCAATTGTCTGAAACTGCTACGATGGCAGATGAGCACAACCAGAGGACTACCCTTGAAGACTATTCAAGTAGCTCGGTACAACAATTTTTCACTAGCATTGCACGTCCTGAAGTGCAAGCGCACAACATCACCTACCCACATTCTTTGATCCATCTGATACAAGGAAATCTATTTCAAGGATTACCTAATGAAGATCCCTATGCACACTTGGCAACATTTATTGAGATTTGCAACACTGTTAAGATTGCTGGTGTACCAGATGAAGCTATCAGGCTCAGTCTTTTCTCGAGCAAATAGGCAATTTAGTCCCTGAGATTGTACTCATTTTGCATATTAGTCCCTAACTTAATGTTAAATTCAAAATAGTCATTATCTTTGCATAAGTGTTGCAAAATAGTCCTTCCATTAAATTTTAAAGTAACGCTGTTAGTGAAGTCAATTTTAATGCCACATGGACTATCCAACGTGGCACTAAAGGATGACGTGGCATGGCACGTGGACATGCTTCTTAAAAGATGCCACGTCATTTGATGATAACAAAACGAGTAAATAGGCAATTTAGTCCCTGGCTTTGTACCCCTATTGCATATTAGTCCCTAACTTAATGAAAAATTCAAAATAGTCCCTATCTTTTGCATAAGTGTTGCAAAATAGTCCCTAACTTAAAAGATGCCAGAAATCGTGCTTAAAGTGTCCATGCATTGCGAAGGTTATGCCTTGCACAATTTCTGGCGGTGCAGATTCCTCCTTGGATTCCCTGTCATCTTTTGATTCTTCTGATTTTTTCTCTTCTTCTTTCTTTTCTTCTTCCTCTGCCTTTTTCTCCTCCACTTTGTTTTCCTTTGGTTTTTTCTCTTCCTATTTAGAACACAAAAAAAATCAGAACCCGGAATGATACATTGATGGTAATTGAAGAAAAAAAAAGAGGAAAAGAGAATAGTTATGCAGACCTCACCCATTGGTGTTGACGGCTACAGAGATAAGGTTGTTGTTGTGGATTTTTGGTTCCTTTTATTTGTGCAAGTGTGTGTGAGTTCTTTTTCGTATATATGCCTCAATTGGTTTAGAACCATCAGATTTGAAGAAGCCACTCATTCTATCATCATCAAATGGCGTGGCACTAAAATTGACCTCACTAACAGCGTTACTTTAAAATTTAATGGAAAGACTATTTTGCAACACTTATGCAAAAGATAGGGACTATTTTGAATTTTTCATTAAGTTAGGGACTAATATGCAACAGGAGTACAAAGTCAAGGACTAAATTGCCTATTTACTCATTTTGTTATCACCAAATGATGTGGCATCTTTTAACAGGCACGTCCACGTGCCATGCCACGTCATCCTTTAGTGCCACATTGGATAGTCCACGTGGCACTAAAATTGACTAACAACGTTACTTTAAAATTTAACGGAAGGACTATTTTGCAACTCTTATGCAAAGATAGGGACTATTTTTAATTTAACATTAAGTTAGGGACTAATATGCAAAATGGGTACAATCTCAGGGACTAAATTGCCTATTCACTCGTCTTTTCTCATTTTCACTAGCAGGAGAGGCCAAAAGGTGGCTCCACTCATTCAAAGGTAACAGTCTTAAAACCAGGGAAGAAGTTGTGGAAAAGTTCCTAAAGAAATATTTCCCAGAATCTAAGACTGTTGAAGGGAAGGCAGCAATATCTTCATTTCATCAATTACCTGATGAATCATTGAGTGAGGCATTGGAGAGATTCAGAGACTTACTAAGAAGAACTCCCACCAGTGGATTCTCTGAGCCAATCCAACTGAATATGTTCATAGATGGGCTGAGACCACAAACCAAGCAATTACTAGATGCTTCTGCTGGGGGAAAAATAATGTTAAAAACCCCAGAAGAAGCAACTGAGCTCATAGAGAACATGTCAGCCAATGATCATGCCATTCTGAGGGACAGAACCCATCAACCCACAAAGAAGAGCATGTTGGAGCTACCACCACACGATGCTTTGTTGGCACAGAACAAGTTGCTATCTAAGCAACTTGAGATCCTAACGGAAACACTTGGTAAGTTGCCAACTAAACTGTCGATTGGGCAACCTACACATTCTTCTGTTTTGCAGGTCATAGGTTGTACCATGTGTGGTGAAGCTCATGAGACAGGCCAATGCTTCCCCACTGAAGAAAACACTCAAGAAATTCATTTCATGGGGAATCAGCAGAGGCAAGGGTATACTCAAGGAGGATTTTTAGGCTTCCAGCAAAGTCGTTATAATCAACAAGGACAGTAGAGGACACACCCTGGCAACCAGTTCAATAAAGACTAGGGTGGATCCTCAAACAGGCCAATTCAACAAGGGCCTAACATCTTTCAGAGGACGACTAAGTTGGAAGAGACCTTGACTCAGTTTATGCAGGTAACGATGTCAAATCATAAGAGTACTGAGTCAGCACTAAAAAACCTTGAGGTCCAAGTGGGATAACTGGCCAAGCAAATAGCTGACAAGTCATCCAATAGTTTTGGAGAAAATACAGAAAATAATCCTAAGGAGGAATGGAAGGCTGTGATGACTAGGAGTAAAAAGTTTGTGAAAGCTGAGGATGAAGAGAGTGTGGTGTACAAGGAGCAAATGGGTGAAAAGATAGGTGCTGAGGTTAAGGAAAATGATGTGAAGGGTAAAGAGAATCAAGAAAAAGGGAAGAAAATAATGGTTCAGAATAAAAAGATGGAGAACCAAGATAAAGATAAAGAAGGAGAAAAAGAAATAGAAAATGAGAAAAATGAAAAAGAAGAAAAAAATAAGATTTTAGAGAAGAGTAGAAGTGGAAAGGCTGTGGACAAAGGTGTGGAAGTACCATATCCTATGGTACCTTCAAAGAAAGAAAAAGATCGTCATTTGGCAAGATTTTTGGATATTTTCAGGAAACTGGAAATAACCATGCCCTTTGACGAAGCTCTACAGTAGATGCCACTCTACTTTAAATTTTTGAAAGATATGTTGACAAGGAGGCACAAGTACATTCACCAAGAAAACATCATAGTGGAAGGAAATTGTAGTGTTGTGATCCAAAAGATTCTTCCACCTAAGCACAAAGATCCTGGGAGTGTAACTATTCCTTGTTCAATAGGAGAAGTCAATGAGGGAAAGGCTCTGATTGATCTAGGAGCCAGCATTAATTTGATGCCACTCTCCATGTGCAGAAGATTGGGAGAGTTGGAGATTATGCCCACTCGAATGACTCTACAATTAGTTGACCGCTCCATTACCAGGCCCTACGGAGTAATTGAAGATGCATTGGTCAGGGTCAAGTATTTTATCTTCCCAGCAAACTTTATGGTCATGGATATCTCTGAAGATACTGACATCCCTATAATCTTGGGGAGGCCATTCATGTTGACCGCAAGCTGCATAGTTGACATGGGGAAGAGGAAGTTGGAGTTAGGTTTTGAAGACCAGAAAATTGATTTTGACTTGTTTTTTAAAGACAAGCCTGCTCCAGAACACAATGTTTGCTTGCAGGTAATGGGAGAAGGTCAAGAGGTTCTGAAGGTGAGAACCAAAACGTAAGATCGGCCAGTGAGGTAAAAGCGTCAAGCTAATGACGTTAAAGAAGCGCTCCCTGGGAGGCAACCCAGTTCCAATTTGTGTTATTTTTGGTTTTTCATGCATTTGATCATTGGGAACTTGCTGTATAATCTGAACATTGGAGCATATCAGCCTCTCTTTGAATGGTAAAATTAAGGGTTTCAATTTCTTGGGAATGGACTAAGTTTAAAACTTAGAAAATCTTTTTGAAAATTAGTCCTTTCGCTAAGATCCTGCTAAGCGACAACAACCTCGCACTAAGCCAAATTCTATGCTAAAAAAAAAGAAGAAATTTTGAATTTTGAATTTGGCTAAGCGTGGGCCATTGAGTGGGAAAAATTGAGAAACCAAATGTCTTGCTTTCTCTCTCAGCGAACCTCACCGCTAAGCGAAAAGAACGAAACGTTCTTAGTGGGTGCAACGTCAGTTACACCCACTTTCCAAAAATTTGCGCCCTTTATGCTCCCTCTCTCCCTCAAACTGCTCTCTCTGTGTTTTGTTTCTTTTGCCTTGCATCCTTTGGTTCTCATCAATCATCACAACACAAGTAAGTTCCTTGATCTTTCTCTTTGTTATGTTTATGAAACCTTAGGATATACAACTCTAGAGTAGGCTTAAACTTTTAGGGTTTTTCTGTTTTAAGAATAGTTTAAAATTGAAAACTTTAAGTTCATTTTGTGTCTGAAAACTGTATTGAGGGCTATGCATGTTTAATCCACTAGGTAGAGGCCCAAAATATGGAAGAAAACGCGCCACCATTTCTGTGTTTTTCCTCGAAAACAAAATGAATTCGCTTAGCACGCTTACCGCGCTAAGCGAGTTCATCAATTTTCGTTAAATATAGGTGTTTTCCTGAAGAACTCGCTTACAGCGCCTACCACACTAAGTGAGTTTACTCCTTGAGGATGAACACTTATCCGCCTGGTACAGTATCTGTGGCTAAGCGAGGCTGATTCGCTAAGCCCAGGTAACTTAGTAAATTTTTTTGATTGATTGGCCGCGCGCTAAGCCAGGGTCTCCTGCGCCAAGCGAAATTCCTTGCGGCATCTGCTGAGCTGAGCGACCCTATTAGCTAACCCTGCATAACTTAGTGAAATTTTTGCTCAGTTTAGTGCCGCTAAGTGCAGCTTATTCTTGGCTAAGCGCAAATCCATGCGGCTAACCTTAGGCTTAGCGGGCTCGCCAGCTAAGCCAACTTTGCAGACACTGTAACCTAGCATTTTCCGCTAAGCGACATTCTTGTGTCGCTAAGCCCAGTGTCATTTTTTGTGAAGCCCGCTAAGTGACCCATGTCTCGCTAAGCAGGTGTGTGTCTTTTATGAAGGCCCACTAAGCGAATGTTGTCTCGCTAAGCGGAGAGTGTCTTTTTCAGTTTTATTTTTTTTCCAGTTTTTCTTTTGATTTTTTAATAAATTGAGTCCTAATCTAATGTTTAATTCCTTTGTCTGTAGATGTCTTCCAGGAAAGAAAGAGTGTCGGTTCAAGGCCCACCACTCAATATGATACAAGAAGATTCCACTCTTTTAAGGCTTGGACCAGATACACTGATAATGTACTGGGATGACATATATTAACTGAGAGGAAAGTGGAAATATATCATACAAAGTTGGATGAATTTAAGGCTGAATTGGAGAGGTGTAACTTCCATAAGCGCCTCACCAATTTAGCTGACAGTAGCATTGACCTAGCATTGGTGAAGGAGTTTTAGACCAAACTCTACAGTCCTGAGGGACCTTCACCAAAACAAGTCAAAATACGGGACCACTTGATAAGAATTGATGCAGACAGCCTCAATGTCTTTTTAGAAACACCTGTGGTGCTTGCTGAGGGTGAATCTTAACCCGCTTACTCAGGATACTGCAGGATGCCTATTGACATCAGGGAAATTGAGGCTACTCTGTGCATACCCGGTCGAGGGTTTATTTTAAATGCTGAAGGTCACCCTGGGAAGATCCTCAGAAAAGATTGAACCACTCTTGCTCAGGTCTGGAGTGTTCTCTTATACTCCAACCTGGCTCCGACTTCCCACACCTTGGATTTGACTGTGGATAGAGCTAGGTTAATCTTTGGCC
This sequence comes from Glycine max, assembly GCF_000004515.6. Taxonomy (NCBI): domain Eukaryota; kingdom Viridiplantae; phylum Streptophyta; class Magnoliopsida; order Fabales; family Fabaceae; genus Glycine; species Glycine max. Next base: position 17,151,810 of record NC_038245.2, read on the forward strand.
TAGTTACTCAGCTGGACATGAATGTCGGAGCTTTCTTCTCTGGACAGATCACTTTAATGGCCCAGTCTAACTCCTCTAGACTCGGGTTCCTTACTCTTATCACAGCTTTATGTAGGTCCAAATGAGTCGTTTCCGATAGCTTAGCCTTTGAACGTTTAAGCCCGGTCATTAATTTGGCCTACATAAGGAAAAACTGTTGGAACTCGGATGATCCAACAGTTATTATTAGGGGGGCCAGAAGACTAAGGGCAAGGCCAGCTGAGGTTCTTGCTACATCAACAGCTCCTCATCCAGCTTCTACATCAGCAGCTCCTCCTCCAGCATGTATAACAATAGCTCCTTCTGCCCTACCTCCTGTAGATTTTCAATGTTTCGAGTGATGGAAGCTTGCTTGTAGAGCTTCTATGGAGGCTAGATCTTTGAGCTTCAATGAGGTCCTTTAATGGTGATTTTCCACCATGGAGATGCAGCGGAAGACAAAGGAGAAGAGGTGAGAGGAGGCGCCATCCACTAGGGAATAAGCCATGGAAGAAAGAGCTTCACCACCAAGATGAGCCTTGGATAAGAAGCTTGGAGAGGGTGCTTCAATGGAGGAAAAGAAAGAGGGAGAGAAAGAGAGAGGGGGGAACACGAAATTGAAGGAAGAAAAAGGGAGAGAACTTTGAGTTGTGTCTCATAAGACTCTCATTCATCAAAGTTACAACAAGTGTTACGCATGCTTCTATTTATAGACTAGGTAGCTTCCTTGAGAAGCTTTCTTGAGAAAACTTCCTTGAGAAACTTCTTTGAGAAAACTTCCTTGAGAAGCTAGAGCTTAGCTACACACACCCATCTAAAAACTAAGCTCACTTCCTTGAGAAGCTTCCTTGAGAAGCTAGAGCTTAGCTACACACACCCCTCTAATAACTAAGCTCACCTCCTTGAGAAGAGAAGCTAGAGCTTAGCTACACACCCCTATAATAGCTAAGCTTACCCCCATGACAAAATACATGAAAATACAAAAAAAAATTCCTACTACAAAGACTACTCAAAATGCCCTGAAATACAAGGCTAAAATCATATACTACTAGAATGGCCAAAATACAAGGCCCAAAAGAAGGAAAAAGACCTATTCTAATATTTACAAAGTAGAGTGGATCCAACCTTGACCCATGGGCTAAAAAATCTACCCTAAGGTTCATGAGAACCCTAGGGCCTTCATTAGTTGCTCTGGCCCAAGCCTCTTGGAGTCTTCTATCCAATACCCTTGGAGGGTAGGACTGCATCATCAAGGCCATGTTTCGGAGCATACATCAGGGGCTGATTATTTTACTGCAAAGCCTACAGCTGGTAGCGCCTCCAGACTCCATCCCGATGGTAGAACAATTTAATGAATGGGTAGCCTGGCCAAGGACTCAGCCTCCTCTTCATAGGGAAGACAAAGATCCCGCCGCTCAGGTACCCCATCAGTTGGAGGATGAGTCATCAAAGTCTTCCACTCCTGAGCCCTTGATCAGGAAAAGGAGGGTAGTTGTAACCCAGGAAGCTGCAGCCACCTCTGAAAAGTCTCTTGAAGCCACTCCAGAGCTTCCTGCACTAGTGGCAGATACCACTTCTCCACAGTAGGCAGCAGACCCTTCCACACCTGAGGATCAAACCACCCCAGTCTAGTCTCCGAACGCCTCTCTTGTAGCTACTCCTGTACTTCATATGTCGGAAAAGGAGGAGGGTCAGACACAGGACACCCAGGACCAATCACAAGACTTTTAAATTCCTGTTGATTTTTTATGCTTTTTGATCTATTAGTATAATTATGGTTTTAGTACATTATTTACTTTTTATTAGTTTTGTGCATGAGTAGTGTAGTTGCTCATCCTGAAGCATCTGGAACAGTTTAAGAATAGTTTACTTATTTTGTGAAATGGATGTATGCCTTGCTTTAAATTGAATGCATCCTGAAGATGAGATATGTGTTTCTTTTCATGAATTTGAATGAATATGCATTTTGAACAAACAAAGAACAAGAATGTGAACTCACAGTAGAATTGTTAGTCAATAGGCAGACTCATTGTGAAAGAAAAAGCTTGAACCAAAAACTGGTGAGAGTGTGACCTTACTCTGTGAGTGAACGACTAACTGTGAGTAAATGATCTTTGCATGAATCTCTGAATTCTAGAATGATATGTATAACTTAAAACATGATGAAGGCCATGATTTGTATATACACAAGCTCTTTTGACCAAATAGCTCACCTTGAATTATAACTGTATCTTTTGCTCCTTCTATAAGCTGAACGATTTTTGTCATGAATTGAACCCTAAACTTAAATGATTATCTCCTGATACCTTGTTTAGATTCTAGGAGAGCATATGGTTCAAGGCAAATTTACTCTAAATTTGGGGGAGGGAAGTCAATTGGAATGAAAAGAAAAAGGTTAAGCATCAGCACACACAGCAAATAAGTTGTTTGTTAAAAAAAAGAATAAATTGTGTTGTTACAATAAGGTCAAAAGCAACTTGAAAGGAAAAGATAGTGAGAAAGCTACTGGTATAATACAAGACCATTGGGATAAGTCAAGGATTTATGCTCTCTTAGAATCTAAACCTTTGAATCATAGAAAAACCAATGAATTTTTGTAGTCAAACCTCAATACAAGCTTGAGAAAGTCCTTTCGATTCTTTTTATACATTTCTGATTTGATGGCATGAGATGAAATGCAAAGATTGGACCTTCTGTTAGTTGTTATCAATGAATAGATTAAACACTTGTGCTTGAGTGAAATAGTAGCCATGAGACTGTGGTTTGAGCAACTTTCCTTGATATCTGTCTTATGATTAACTTCATCTAACTGTGTAGTTCACATTTTGTTCTCCTCTTTGTCTAGCTGCATATTCTGTGTAAACAAGTGATAGGTACACTTTGCTTCATCTTTCTCATCATGCAATCAATTAATTTTGATGCATACACCTTTGTACATAAACACTGCATGTTTTACCACTTGAGGACAAGTGAGTTGTTCTCTTTTGCTTGAGGACAAGCAAAACTTTAAATTTGGGCGAGTTGTTAGTCGGTGAAAACGACTAACTTTTGTGTATACAACTTCTGTATTTTGTATCAAACTTCTCCAAGCTATAGTTCTTTTATAATATTATAAGTACTTTATGTTAAATATAGGTAATAGATAATTTATACTTTTGTTTTGTATGTTTAATAATCAATTTATCTCAATTTCAGGTTAATTAGGCAAATTGGCAAAAGTGTTATTTTCACCTTCTCGCTAAGCCAATCTGCTAGCTTAGTGAGCATTCGCTAAGCACGAGGAAGAATCCAGAAGAAGATGAGCTGTCAGGTTCGCTGAGCGCACCACTCCAGGTCATCAAGCGCACCGCTTCAGCTCATCCGTAAGCAAGAGAAGCGTGCTAAGCCAAAATCTACTTATGCACGCTAAGCGATTCAGATTTGCGCTAAGCGTGGGAGCATGGACCAACTCACCTATTTAAGCTTGAAATCAGATTTTTTGAGGGAGTTTGGCATTTTTTCTTGAGAAGCCTCTGTATGCACGAGAGTTTGGCCTTGGCTTGAAGTTTTTGCATGTGTAGGAAGTTTTTAGAGAGAGAAAGGTCCAAAGAGTTTATGGTTATTTTGTAGTGTTGTAATTACTTTTTGTTAAAGATAGGTGCACGCTTAAGGTTTTTGTGCCATTGGCGGCGCTCTAATTCTCGAAGGAATTCATCATAGTGGGAGTAGGCTAGCTCTACGTTCCTCTCCTATAGTATGTTCCAGAGATGAACATTTGTCTCATATCTCTCCCAAGCTATTTCTGAGACGAATCTTGAAGTATCATAGGGCTCTTGGGGTCTAGAGGATGATGCACGCTTCTTTTTGGATGCCATCTACACCAAAACACAGAGAAGAGATAAAGTTAGCAAGGATTTTTATTGACAAATAACTTAGAAAGTAAGTAGTAACATAAGTTGGGCGCTAAGCGAAATGATCTCGCTTAGCGCACCGTACAAAATGAACCTTAGATGCTTAGCACACAGGGCGCGCTTAACGCAATAACACAATAACAGAAATAATGGCTTAGCGCCACTAGTGCGCTTAGCCAGAAGAAGCACCTGGCTAAGCGAGTATGACTCGCTAAGCCTTATTTCAAAAAAGGAAAAATTGCGCTTAGTGCGCTTAGCGAAAACAGTAAACCGAAAAAAACAAAGGCTTAGCGCCACTGGGCACTCAGTCAGGCTATAAGGAAATCAGAGTGTGGGCTTAGCGAAGGAGACTCGCTAAGCCCAATTTATTACAGAGAAGAAATTGCGCTTAGCGCATGAACAAACATTCGGAAATTGAAAATTACTCTGGGCTAAGTGAGTGGGACTCGCTAAGCCCAAATTTATTACAGAGAGGGAATTGGGCTTAGCATGAGTGTCGTACTAAGCTATTGCTGGGGATGCAAAATGACACAATTACTCAGCTTTAGTTAAGTATACTCGCTAAGCATAGGAGACTACCTTAGGTAGTTCATCCAATTCCAGAAAATTCAACCAATAGTATAGACTTGCTAAGCCTTAAGACATTGGCTTAGCAAGTTCATCCCCAATATGAAGAAAATAATGTAAAACTTCATGAATGCGCTAAGCGAGTTCATCAAAAAACCCAGAAATTCAACGAAAAGCATGAACTCGCTGAGCGAAACAACCTCACTTAGCGAGTTCATTGAAAACCCAGAAAGTGAGGCTAGTGAGCCTCAAGTCCTTAAGCCACCATACAGGCTTAGAAGCTCAAGGCTAAGTAAGCCTAGACCACGTAACATCAAAATGCTAAATGCAATAATCCTAACTAATCAGCACAAAAGCATGAAACTAAACAGAATCAAGGCACATGAACACTAAAAGAAGCATACAATAGCACAAAATGTGGCTTCTACCCTAGGGTTTTACATAAATAAAAGCAAGAATTTAAAGTAAAACAGAAGACTTACTTGGAATGAAGATAAGAGATGTTTGAGTGAAATGCTGATGATGAGAGGTAGAGGAGAAAGAAAAAGTGGGAGTAACAAAAGTAACTGCCCTAAGGCAGTTATGTTTTCTTCTACAGTTTTGAGTTGCTCGCTGAATGCACATGCCTCGCTTAGCGAGTATGCTATGACATTTCAATTTTTAAATTTTAAGAACACGCGCTTAGCCCAATTATCACAAATTCCAACCCGAGAAGTTTTTGGGCTTAGTGCAAGACTATGCGCTTAGTGAGATCTGCAGCTGTGATTGGCCTGCAACTTTCGCTAAGCGAGCCATGGCGCGCTTAGCGAATTAAGTGAGAGTGGGTGCAGTGGAGTAGGGCACTTAGCGAGACAAACTCGCTTAGTGCAATTGCCATTACATAGAGGTTATTGGGCTTAGCGAGAGGGTCTCGCTTAGCCCAATTTGCATTAAAGTTCACACAGAGGCATTTTTGAGCTCAACGTATATGCACACTGAGCAAGGGATGTGGTGCACTTAGCGAGCATGTGACTCGCTTAGCCCAATTAAATATGTCCCCAAACTGAGAAGTTTTTGGGCTTAGCACGTGAGGCTCGCTTAGCGAGTGAGTCTCTGCCATTGGATGAAGGTTTGGCATGCTTAGCAAGAATACAGCTCACTTAGCGCATAGACTTCCTATGCTTAGCGCACAGGGTGCGCTTAACGAGATGGGTATGCTGATCTTAACCAAGTCATATCCTACCCAAGTCAAATTTTAAGCATGCTTTAAACCGACACCAATCCTCAAGTTCAATATCTACCTACTCTTATATCCTAAATTCATCAAACTATGAAAAGAGCTACACTAACAGAATTAAACACACAAAAATAAAGGTTCAAAAGGGTAAGAAAGTTGGGTTGCCTCCTAGTAAGCATTGTTGGATCGAGTGGCCTCAAAATAATTAAGAAGGGGGGTTGAATTAATTATTCCTAAACCTTTACTAATTAAAAAATTACTCTTCTAAGGCTTTTACTATGTTGTTAAGAGAATAAGGAGTAGAAGAGAAACTTAACCAAAAGTAAAAGCGGAAATTAAATGCACAGCGGAAAGTAAAAGAGTAGGGAAGAAGGAAACAAACACACAAGAGTTTTTATACTGGTTCAGCAACAACCCGTGCCTACATGCAGTCTGTCGCAACCTACCCTTCGGCGGGAGGGCGACGCGAGGCTCGCGGGATGCGTGTTCCACGAAAGGAATACGCGCGGAGTCGCCACCAATGTTTATTTGAGGAAAACGTCAGAAAAACCGGAAAAGACGCGATCTACGAACTTTTAAGTGAAAGGTTCGGGAGTTGTATTTACGCACGGGGAAGGTATTAGCACCCCACACGTCCGTCCCAAGGGACGACAACCTTTAATCGAATGTGCAAACATGACTTTGATTTTTTATGTTCCCTTTTTATGTCTTTATATCCTTTATACCCTTTTTATATTTTTCTCTTTTTGTGGTCGACAAGGGTGTTTCCCTTTGCTCCTACGTATTCCTCAATTGGGATGAGAAAATCAGACCTACGTAGTTCTTTTTTATCAAGCGATTCTTTTTTACTTAAAAGGTGATCATTTTAAGGCGTTGGACCTTGAAAACGATCCATTTACTTAGTAAGAAATTGAAATGACAAACTTCAAAAACCTATTTTTATAGAATGAATCGAAAAGCTTGGTTTGAGGTACTTACCCGTTCAAGATCGAAGAACGATGAAGAAAGAATGAAGAACGTCAAAGAACGGTCGAAAACCTTCGCGAAATTCCTTACGGAAACGTTTCGGAAGCGCCTCGGCTTAGATTTTCTTCACGGAAACAATTTTTCCAAGCAAATTCGAAAAGAGAGAAGTGCCTAAGGGGCTGAACCCTTTTTCACTTCACTTCTCCCCCTATTTATAGAAAATTGGGGGAGAAGCTTGCCACCCAGCTCGCCCAGGCGAGCAGGGTTGCTTCCTCTAGAAGCAACAGCCTTCTGGAGGAATCTTCTGGAGGGCCCAAGTGGGCCTGGTTGCTATTTGCACCCCCATTTTTACTAAGTACACCCCCTGCCTTTTTTTTGTGATTCTTTTTCGTAAAGTTACGGAAACTTACGAATTTCGTAACGATACTTGTTTTCTTTCCGTAATGTTACGGAACCTTGTGGATTACATAATCATCCCCTTTTTGACTTACGGAATGTTACGGAACCTCACTAATTGTGCAACGATGCTTCCATTTGATTTCCGGTGTGTCACGGAACCTTACGGATTGTGCATCAATATTTTCTTTTGTTTTCCGGCATGTCCCGGAATTTCACAAATTGCCTAATGATGGGTGCCAAGCACCTTACAAGGACCAAACAAAAGTCGCATGTCATCAAGCAAAGGTCCCCGGACGAAATTAGGGTATGACAGTTGCCCCTCTTTACTTGTCTTTTATTGGAGATAAAAGGAAAGTAAAGATAAGACACTAATTTCGTTCCTCTCGGTTGACGAGAGTCGCGGGTGACCATAAAATTTCCGCATGCAAATGACTCGTTGTTCCCGGGGGAACAAAACGTGCAGAAGACGGTGTCAGTCTCTGCCTGCTATCAAGTGTTCTGTCTTACAGATAGGAAAAGAATGTTTATATGGATAACCACTCGGGTATTTCCGCTCGTCAGCGTGACTCAAAAGTCAGTATGACAGATCTTGTAAGTGCGGAAGATAATGTAAATCTCCGCGGGTCAACGGGCTTGTCGGCCGCGATTGACGAAGGGTGCATAATGACCATAATTTGTCTCTGCATGTCATCGGGCCCGCCGCCTCTGGATGACAAAAGGGTGCAGAATGACCATATTGGCCTCTGCTTGTCATCGGGCCCGCCGCCTCTGGATGACAAAAGGGTGCGGATAACCGTAAGGTGTCTCCGCGTGTCATCGGGCCCGCCGCCTCTGGATGACAAAAGGGTGCGGATAACCGTAAGGTATCTCCGCGTGTCATCGGGCCCGCCGCCTCTGGATGACAAAAGGATGCAGAATGACCAAATTTTGTCTCTGCATGCCATCGGACACGACTGTGTCTGAATGGCAAAGGGGTGCGGAATGACCAAATTTTGTCTCCGCATGTCATCGGGCCCGCCGCCTCTGGATGACAAAAGGGTGCAGAATGACCAAATTTTGTCTCTAGGTGCCATCGGACACGACTGTGTCTGAATGGCAAAGGGGTGCGGAATGACCAAATTTTGTCTCCGCATGTCATCGGGCCCGCCGCCTCTGGATGACAAAAGGGTGCAGAATGACCATAATTTTGTCTCTGCGTGCCATCGGACACAACTGTGTCTGAATGGCAAAGGGGTGCGGAATGACCAAGTTTTGTCTCCGCATGTCATCGGGCCCGCCGCCTCTGGATGACAAAAAGGTGCAGAATGACCAAATTTTGTCTCTGTGTGCCATCGGACACAATTGTGTCTGAATGGCAAAGGGGTGCGGAATGACCAAATTTTGTCTCCGCATGTCATCGGGCCCGCCGCCTCTGGATGACAAAAGGGTGCAGAATGACCAAATTTTGTCTTTGCGTGCCATCGGACACGACTGTGTCTGAATGGCAAAGGGGTGCGGAATGACCAAATTTTGTCTCCGCATGTCATCGGGCCCGCCGCCTCTGGATGACAAAAGGGTGTAGAATGACCAAATTTTGTCTCTGCGCGCCATCGGGCACGACTGTGTCTGAATGGCAAAGGGGTGCGGAATGACCAAATTTTGTCTCCGCATGTCATCGGGCCCGCCGCCTCTGGATGACAAAAGGGTGCATGTCACATGACCTCAGGGTCAGTATGACAAAGATTATGGGGTAGCCGACAAAAGCAAGGCTCTTGCTCCTACGTATCCTCCAATGAGGAACTTAGACCTACGTAGTTCTAGATAACTTGTGAGACTTGAAAAAGTCTCCACCAGAAGATGCCGACATCTCCGGAAAGGGCGCAGATGACCACATTGGCCTCTGCTCATCAATCCACTTGGGGTCACTAAATGACAAGGTGCGGATAACCGTAAGGTGTCTCCGCGGGCTACCAGCTCTTGGGTCATGGTAACAGAAAGCGGTGTGGTCGACAAAAGCGAGGCTTTTGCTCCTGCGTATCCTCCAATGAGGAACTCAGACCTACGTAGTTCTTGATAACTTGTGAGACTTGAAAAAGTCTCGGTGTTTTCTCCACTAAAATGCAAACATGCTTTAGTAAAGAGATAAAACTTCCAACTAATCAGATCAACATATGCTTTTCTGAGTGACAAACAATGCGTCTACCAGGGAAGGAGAGTCTGCTGATGAAATCCCCCATAACCATAAATGAGATTTTGGATGTTAGCATTTCGTTTCTAAATGACCATTTAGAGGGAACACTGGGTTCGACAAAAATAGAAGAAATCCACTCAAAGTGTATCAATCTCACACAGGTAAGTGTATCATCCTAATTCCGAACCATAGATATGTCATGACTTGACTTTGCAAATTATTTCCTATCAAATCAAAAATACATGTGTGATCATGGATCAATAGGGCTTCCCTTGGGAATGGGTTCTTTTGGTGGGTTTTTTTATTTTATTTTTTGTTGGCTTTTTCCTTTTCTGTTTAGTGCGGGGCGAAAAGTCGCTAGCGCACAAGATTTTGGTTGTCAATTAAAGGGAGAAGACCATTTTAGGTCGTGGTTTCCTTTCCTTCTTTTTGTTCATTTGGTGACAATCCCGTATTGCTCAAATATTGTCCAGTCCAAAGACCTTTCTGCACATTTCTTCTGTTTTCTTTCGATCCTTGATCAGGAGCTTTCTTTCCTTCTTCTTCTTCTTTTTTTTACTTTCTCCCATTCTTTGATTGGGAATTTCCTTTCTTTTCTTTTTGCTTTCTCCCACTCTTTGATTGGGAATTTCCTTTCTCTTCTTTTTGCTTTCTCTTTGATTGGAAATTTTCCTTCTTTTCTTTTTTGCTTCCAAGGGTAAGGATTGACATTCTCACCCTGGGTCAAGGTTTATGGTGAGTCAGGATTTTGGCTCAAAGCTTGTAGAATGGCTAGACATAATACATGTCGGGGTTTGGTTTGGCTCAAGGATAAAAGGGATGCCCCACATTATTTCCATGACACAAATGCAAAAATGATGATTTGGAAATTTTACGCAAAACTGGTCATGCATGCACCTATGCGGACACTCAAGTGTCAAATTTTTATGGTCATGTGATGCTAGGGCTCAGGATTCATTTCCTCTATTTTTAGTCAACCCAATGTTTCCAAAATATGTTCTTTTATCCATTTGTGCATTCATCCGAGTCCATTTTGGGCGTCCGGGAAAATTTTCACAGCATTCACCCTTCAGGTGTATACACATTTTTTCAAAAACTAGTTATGATCAGTGAATTTTTCTTTAAAGAAAAGTTGGAAGTCATCTCTTTTCGAAAGCATGTTGGTTTTTCAGCTAGACAACTTATTTTTCTTTTTTCTCTCTTTTTCCCTTTTTTTTTATTTGTTTATTTCTTTTTCTTGTTTGTTTTTTTGTTTTTTTTTTTGTTTTTTTTTTCCTTTTTTTCATGAGGTATTTTGCTACCTAAACATGTGTATATTTTTGTGAGGTATTTTTGCTATATACATGCATATCCAAGGTATCTTGCTACCTAAACATACATATATATATATATTTTGTGAGGTATCTTTTTGCTACATACATGCATATCTAAGGTATCTTGCTACCTAAACATACATATATATATATATATATATTTTGTGAAGTGTGTTTTTGTTTACATACATGCATATCTAAGGTATCTTTCTACCTAAACATACATATATATATTTTGTGAAGTATTTTTTTGTTACATACATGCATATCTAAGGTATCTTTCTACCTAAACATACATATATATATTTTGTGAAGTATTTTTTTGTTACATACATGCATATCTAAGGTATCTTTCTACCTAAACATACTGATCGAGGCCGTACCCGAATCAAATAAACATGAAAATGCAGTAACTAGGAAGTGATCCTAGGTCGTTTCCCAACGAGCAGTGACAAGCCAAATGTTCATAATATACTTGCAGTAACAGTAACGATGGGGGGGGGGGGGGTTTGGTTGTTTGGTAATTAAAGAGCAGACAAATAAAATGGAATACGAAACTACTAATATTAAAAACGGGTTGTTTCCTCTGATTCAGAAGCCACTCTCTTATCCTGGGTTATGGAGAATTCGTCCCTAACAGTCAAACACTTAATCCAACCCTATTTCAATTTACTAAGCGAAAATCAACTTAGGGTTTTCAATACGTGATTAGGCACCACATACACCAGTTAGCCCTTCGTCCATTAAGCATGAACGCCAGTTAGGCTCAGAGGCAATTAATCGAACACGAAGCGTGCACTGATTAATATTCACGAAATTGGGATAACTGGTGAAGGGAAAACTGCCAGGAAACCACATTACAAACGAAACCTCAAAGAGAGTTAGGCTTCGTCCTCAAAAGGAAACAACACCAGAAAATCTAGCCTTCCATGGATTCAAACAGAAAACGCAAATGAAACATGAAGCAGAAATGTAAATGAACAAGAACGTAAATGAACAGAAACGTAAATGAAAGTAGAAGAAGAAGCAAGAATGAACTCGTAATTAGAAGCAGAAAACGGAAATTTGCATTAAGAACGAAAGCTGTAACAAGGGCACAGAAAAACGTGAAAACCTAAAACCAAAGCTCTGAATAATGAAAATAGCATAGTAGAATAGAATGCCCTGCACGAATCCCAAGGCAACTATTTAAAAAGAGTCACTCAAAGTCACTGGGCCCTATTACAATACTCTGGCCCAAAACGAAATAAACACTGAACAACATAAAATAAAATTGTGAAATTTCCTAATTAGAAATTAACTAAGGTAAAAGCTGCTTTATTTGCCCTCTTCAAGTCCACAACCAAAATCCGGATTAAGCCCAATGTTTCATTAATTCCTGAAATTAGATTAAAAACATCAAATTAGCTAAATGAGCCCAAATAATAAAACTGCCTAATTAATTGACAATTAAGACCAATCAATAATTAAAATGGTGCAAAAAGGGTTTAGAAAATAGAAGAAAATGATGGCACATCACATACATATATATATTTTGTGAGGTATGACTACCTTTCGAGCTTGTGCTCGTTTTATTTAAATTCTTAGGATCATGTGCAACTAGGTGTGTCCCAATATGACTTGAGAAACAAAAGGTGACCAAATAGCAAGCAGAAATTTAAAAGTTACTAGGTTGCCTCCTTGTAGAGCTTCTTTAACGTCTTGAGCTGGACGCCTAATGATTTGTCGGTCATGGACCTAGTACTTTGCTTACCTTTGGCTTTGGACTTGGTCGCCTATTGGTCGGCCATGTGGTGTAGGCAATACTCAAACCTTTTTGTGGATGAGCAGAGGTGAACTCTAGAGGTGGTGGCGGTGCGTCTATTGCCCGCTACCGGCCATCCCAATGCTACATGTGGCGTGCAGCCCTCTCAAGGCGAGGATGTGTAGTCCTCTGGAGGTGAGGGCGTGCACCCCTCTAATGGCGAGGACGTGTGGTCCTCTCAAGGTGAGGGCGTGCAGCCCTCTGTTGGCGAGGATGTGTAGTCCTCTCAAGGTGAGGGCGTGCAGCCCTCTGTTGGCGAGGACGTGTAGTCCTCTAAAGGTGAGGGCGTGCAGCCCTCTGTTGGCGAGGACGTGTAGTCCTCTAAAGGTGAGGGCGTGTAGTCCTACGAAGGTGAGGACATGCAGTCCTTTGATGGCGAGGGCGTGTAGCCCTCTGAAGGTGAGGACATGCAGTCCTCTGATGGCGAGGGCGTGTAGCCCTCTGAAGGTGAGGATGTGTGGTCCTCTAAAGGTGAGGGCGTGTAGCCCTACAAAGGTGAGGACATGTGGTCCTCTGATGGCGAGGGCGTGTAGCCCTCTGAAGGTGAGGACGTGTGGTCCTCTGATGGTGAGGACATGTAGTCCTCGGAAGGTGAGGACATGCAGCCCTCTGTTGGCGAGGACGTGTAGTCCACTACAAGGTGAGGGCGTGCAGCCCTCTGTTGGCGAGGATGTGTAGTCCTCTCAGGGTGAGGGCGTGCAGCCCTCTGTTGGCGAGGACGTGTAGTCCTCTCAAGGTGAGGGCGTGCAGCCCTCTGTTGGCGAGGACATGTAGTCCTTTCAAGGTGAGGGCGTGCAGCCCTCTGACGGTGAGGGTAACTAGTACCCAAGGTGAGGACGTGTAGCCCTCTCAAGGCAAGGACATGTAGTCCTCTGGAGGTGAGGGCGTGCAGCCCTCTGATGGCGAGGACGTGTAGTCCTCTGACGGTGAGGGTAACTAATACCCAAGGTGAGGGCGTGTAGCCCTCTCAAGGCGAGGACATGTAGTCCTCTGGAGGTGAGGGCGTGCAGCCCTCTGATGGTGAGGACGTGTAGTCCTCTCAAGGTGAGGACGCGTTGTCCTCTGATAGTGAGGGTAACTAGTACCCAAGGTGAGGGCGTGTAGCCCTCTCAAGGCGAGGACATGTAGTCCTCTGGAGGTTAGGGTGTGCAGCCCTCTGATGGTGAGGACGTGTAGTCCTCTCAAGGTGAGGACGCGTAGTCCTCTGACAGTGAGGGTAACTAGTACCCAAGGTGAGGGCGTGTAGCCCTCTCAAAGCGAGGACATGTAGTCCTCTGGAGGTGAGGGCGTGCAGCCCTCTGATGGTGAGGACGTGTAGTCCTCTCAAGGTGAGGACGCGTAGTCCTCTGACAGTGAGGGTAACTAGTACCCAAGGTGAAGGCGTGTAGCCCTCTCAAGGCGAGGACATGTAGTCCTCTGGAGGTGAGGGAGTGCAACCCTCTGATGGTGAGGACGTGTAGTCCTCTCAAGGCGAGGACGTGTAGTCCTCTCAAGGTGAGGACGTGCAGTCCTCTGAAGGCGATAGGTACAAGTACCCAAAGGTCCACCCTTATGAGAAAGCAAGAGATTGACTCATCGAGAGGGTCGGTCATCCCAAATCCACACGACTGGATATTAGATGTAGGAAATCTATGCAGTTAACATGATTTTTAGGGATGCAGATGCATGCAACCTTTGTCTTGAAATTTGGTAAATGCGGACTTCATATGAAATAATGCAATGTAATGGAAAGTTGTACAATGTTCATGTCATTCTTTCCTTGTTTTGTGATTTTGATTTTGATTTAATTTTTTTTGGAAAACACAGATTGACTGTCCTTTTGAAAGAGGTGATAATTCATGCGACCTTATCCTATCTTTTGCAAATCTCTCCGGGAACTCCCTCTGAGTGTTGTTCTGTTTGATTTAGTCATTTGACCATTTTGGAGTGACGACAATGGAGTCGTTTGATGTTTAATCAATCCATTGAAATCCTAGGGTTTGTCCCCTTTTTTTTTTGTTAAAAACATCGATGGTTGAGAACTTTTGATCGGCCCCTATGTTCACTTGAGGCTCATGCACGGTGCCCTTCATTGCCTCAGTGTAAGGCTTTGAGGTACCAATCGTTGTCTTTCGTCATGACCTTGTAGGAGGGAACCTATTGGGTGAGAACTTCTAATTTTCCCCTAGGTTCACTTGAGGCTCATGCACGATGCCCCTCATTGCCCCAGTGGAAGGCTTTGAGGTACCAATTTGTTATCTTTCGTGATGACCTTGTAGCTGGGAACCTACTGGGTGAGAACTTTTGATCTGCCCTTAGGTTCGCTTGAGGTTTATGAATGGTGCCTTTCATTGCCCCAGTGTAGGGCTATGAGGTAACCATCGTTGTCTTGTTTTCATAGCCTCGTAGTGAGGAAGAATGAAAGAAGCAGTCGATTCTTGCAAAAAGAATTTTTCCAAGGACGAGAAATAGTTGAAGGATTTTTTGATGGATTAAGTCAAATGACTCCTATGTAGAAGCAAGATGTTTTGATGTTTTGATGATGCCGAAGGATCAAGTGCTTCTAAGTTTTATTCGAGACAAGAAATCAAGATATATGATCAAGTTGATCTCTAGAATATTAGGAAGAAGTTTCCAAATTGAAAAACAAAAGGTTTGACCAAAGAATTCTATCATTTCAAATTGAGATTTGCTCTCTGGTAATCGATTACCAGCAGCTGAAAATGTTTATAACAGTCACCAGAAATTTGAATTCAAAATTTATAATGTGTAATCGATTACACATGGATGGTAATTGATTACCAGCAGTTTTTTTTTTTCAAATTTCAAAACCTGTAATCGTTTACACAAGTCTTGTAATTGATTACCAGAGGGGATTTTCGGAAAATAATTTCCAAGAGTCACATCTATTCAAATGGTTTATGAATGGCCATCAAAGGTGGCTTGGAAGCACGAATTTAAAGAGAGTTTTCATTGCCCAAAAAGTTTATCCTCTCAAAAGATTAAGAGTTTTTTTGAACTGAACTGTCTTATCCTCTCAAAAAGATTCCTTGGTCAACCACTTGCATATTCGATAAGGAATTTTGATTGATCTTCATTGTACAATCTATCTCTTTTAAGAGAGATCTCTTCTTCTCTCCTTCTTATTTCTGAAAAGGGATTAAGAGACCGTGGGTCTCTTGTTGTAGAGGATTCGTGAACACAAGGGAAGGGTTGTCCCTGTGTGGTTCAGACTTTGTAAAAGGAGTTTTACAAAGAGAGTGGAAAATCTAAAGTGGGTTGCTTGAGGACAGGACGTAGGCACGGGAAGTGGCCGAACCAGTATAAATCAAGCTTGCATTCCTCTCTTCCCTTAAACTTCTTTTATTTATTGCTATTTATCTTTTGCTTTAAAGAAGTTTACTTTGAATTGTCTTTTGAGTAATTCATGTTAGGGGTGCATTGTTAATCCGAAAAAGAGAGAGTGAAAGTTTAATTGGGGAATAGACTTCGTATCTTAAACAACCCCTACCCCTTCTTAAGATAACTGAGGCCATTTGTCCAACATCCTATTCTTGATAATTCACTTCTCTCTAAAAAGACAAACTTTCCGGAATGATAAAATGAGGTCACATGGACGTCTTGAAAACACAGTCAATCAAATGTTTTCTTTTTATTTTGAAACTTATTTGTTTTGAACTTTACACGTTGTTTTATGGCACCCCCACCAACGTGCAAGACGAGTAATCTCTGATTGAACGGTCTTGGAAGTCCAAACTCAGGAGCACAGGTCGCTTGAGCAAACAGACCAATGGCTTGCACCCACATTCCGGTGAAAGTTGAATAAGCAAAGATGCATTTGTGAGAGGATGAGGGACAAAGATATCAACTTTATCCATTTCATTTAACATTGTAACTGCGGTTTACAATAATGGTACAAACTCGAAAATCCTGATGAGTTATTTAGAGACATCTAACAACAGCTTTCCAAATTGCCCCATGTGTGGCATCTCTTGTCAATGTCGGGATTTACATGCGATTCTCCTCAAATTTCAGCCAGCCCGCATCAATTAGACCTTGCACCTTACGCTTCAGGCCCTACAATGCTCAATGGAACGCCCCGGGGCTTCTCCGTGACAAGCACACGTTGCGTTCGAGTCGTATTCTCGGAGAAATGGAGGTTGATGAACCTTGCCTAGGGTTATGGCTACCATTGAATTATCAAGTAGATATGGGAGCAAGTCAGCATAGGACACTGGAATTGGGGTGCATTCTACAGGCTTTCTCACTGCAAAATTCATTTCTTGGTTGGTGTTTTTGGTTTGTGCTAAAGGTGGTGTTCGTCATTGGAAGTGCGGTAGACAGACTTTGTGGTTGATTTAGGGATGGCCTTTGTGGATAAATGGGCAGTAGGTAAGGAGAAGGGTTGAGTAATGACATTGTTGGGTTGGTGGGAAACTTGGCCGTACATGAATGGCAGTCACAGCATGGGTTTCTCCCTCATCCTCACCCTCTTTATTTGCCCCAGTTTTCTTATTCGCCCAAGCAGGATGATTAAATTTTCCTCTTTTCAGACCCTCGTCGATCCTTTCTCTGGCGAAGACCAAATCTGGAAAGCTTGAAGGTGTGTAACCCACCATTTTCCATAGTAGAATACTGGTAATGTGTCTGTTATCATTGTAATAATCTCTTTCTCTAATATTGGGGGCGCTACTTGAGTTGCCAAGTCTCTCTATCTTTGGGCGTATTCTTTGAAAGATCCGTGATCCCTTTTTGCACATGTTCTGTAGTTGCATCCTATCCGGAGCCATATCAGAATTGTACTGACACCGCCTAACGAAGGCAACCACTAGGTCTTTCCAAGAATGGATTCGGGAAGGTTCCTAAGTTAGTATACCAGGTGACAGTTGTCCTAGTAAGACTTTCTTAGGAAAAATGTATCAGCAGTTTTTCATCTTTTGCGTATGCCCCCATCTTCTGACAATACATCTTTAGATGGTTCTTGGAGCAAGTAGTCCCCTTGTACTTGTCAAAGTCCGACACTTTGAACTTGGGAATGACAATGTTCGGGTACTTGGAACAACTCTTCTAGGTTAGCAAAGGCACAATCTTCGACTCCTTCAATGTCCTTGAGCCTTTCCTCTATATGATCCAACTTGCCCTCTTCAGCCATAGCAAGAGGGGCTCTTCCCACCACAAAATGCAAGGGTTGTGGTTGTGGGCGACACTGAGGGCCCTCCAAAGTGTTTGGCATGGGTATACCACCCACTGCTTGCCCTTTAGTGGCATATCCGAGGCAAGACTCGAAGTCGGCTAGATTGTGGTGGGGAATTTCATGTGCCTCCCCCATGGGTTGAGAGACATTTCAATGAGTATGGGAGCAGAGTTATTGACATCCTCATTGGGAATGTATGCCACATTGGGTGGTGTATAGTTGGGAGGCCAGCCATATGGTGAGAAGGCATGCTTGTTTTGAATTTTCGCATAATGGGGGGCTGCCCGTACTTCCCAAATCTTTGCCTACCATATCTGAGGTTGGATGATTCATTTGGTTAAGGCCAGATGGGGGCATCGGGTTCACCTTAGCAATAGCGCTGATAGCAGCAACTATAACCGCATTGGCTTCCATTATCTTCTTCATGCTCATCATGGCCTCCATCATTGTGGCCATTTGCTCTTTCATGGCCTCCATGTCAGCCTTCATCTGCTCTTGCGCCTCCTCTACTTTACCCATTACTCTAGCTCTAGCACGGGTTCGGTAAGGGCACCGTAAAGCATGTTTTTTTTTTCTTTTTGATAATAACGATTAAGTTCATTTTTATTTTATTTTATTTATTTATTTATTTATTTATTTTTATTTTCTTTTTCAAGGAAAGAATGCAATGAGCAATGCAACCAATGAAAAACATGGATGTATGTGAATGATACACAGATGAAGTATTGCAAATTTTTACGCAGGACATGGGGTTGAATCAATTTAGATTTTTCAACATGGTTCATGACATCTCGGTCAAGGTGAAACTGGAAGTAACAAGGACATCAACAGTCCTAAATGTGTTTGGCAGTAAATGCACCAGTGATGTAACTCGATTCATTTTTTGCCCCAATTTTTGCAAGATGGTTACTTCCATACTTCAACTTGACTTGATGAACTTTTTTTTCGAAAAAGCATGAGCTTGGTTCAACCCCATAACCCAGGGAATGGCAATTTTGATCGCCAATACTTCAACAACATTTCATAGGGATGAAAGACTCAGGAATATGCATACTATACATGGAGAATGTAATTATGAAATTGAGATGCCCAAAGAAATATCTTTTCTTAGTTAACTATGCATTAGGTACCATGTTCACTCATTTTGTTTTTAAGTGAAACGGGTTTATGATCCCAACATGGTTGGCTCATGGTACCGAATATATGCAACCAAGAATGCATCAAGAATTTTCATGCTTCCTTTTTTTGTTTTTGTCTTGTAGAGGAAAATGCAAGGATCACGCATGAGCAAACATGAAAACAAAAGGTATGTTGTTTGAACGCATATGCATGATGATGCAATGACTCATGCAAAATGTGATGCTGGAATAGGATAACGGACAAATGCAGGAACGATATGTTCATTATGATGCCATGAAGAGATGCTTATGTGATGCATGATATGCATGTGTGCTAGAGATAAAATGCGGGAGTGATTTGATTCGCACTGATCTTTGGAGTAAAAAAAAACGCGGGATACACTCATTTTATTCAGAAAGTTATAACTAGTCAAGATCTGAGCGACAATACAAACTTCCTAGCGGTTTCTAATCATATGGTCCATTAAGTCTATCATATGCTGACAATAGCTGAGAAGTCCGTGGATCTCCTTGGGGGCGGAGTAGGTGTCCGCCATTGCTTTGGCCTTGGCTAGCAATCGGGGAAGTTCTTGACTCCTGTTCAAAGTAAGAGCAAATCGGTCCATCCTCATTGTTGCCTCTTGGTGCAATGAATCAATTACCCTTTCCCTTGCTTCCCTTTCTGCTGATATCTTGGCATACTCATCCTCTAGCCTTTGCTCGTGAGTCGCCGCTAGATTTAGCTTCTCTTTGCACTCATCGATGATGGCCCACATATTCCCTTCAGTCTCGCTTTAACTATTGGGAAAAATTTCTTTTCGACCTAAGGCAAGCCTTTAGCTCGTCCTTCCAGATCATGCCTTTGACCCGTGATGATTCCTTTCACCTCTTCGGAGCTTGAGCTCACTATTGCTGCCCTATAAAGCCCCTCAAAACTTGTTTTGGTCGTGTTCTTCCTTTCGGGCCTTCTTGGAGAAAAAAGGTGTGAAACCAGCCACACATAGAGAGCCAGTGCGCAACAAACAATTCTTGCGCTGCTCTTTTCACATCCCCGGTCGAACGTGTCATACATGGCCAAAATGGCGACGACCGGGCTTTCCTTGCCATGATGAAAGGCAAGGAAAGCGTCAATCGCTGCTAGGTCCACTAACCCTTCCATATTCGGAAAGAGGACAACTCCAAAGATCAAAAGCGCCAAGATGTCAATAAAAGAAAGCCCATTCGCCTTGATTTGCCAAGGCCTTTGCCCTTTCCTCCAAACACTTCCTTGGTACTCTGACTACCCCATTCCTGTTTTGCTTTACACGGTCCAACTCTTGTGCTGAGATTTTCACTACCTTGGCAACTCTTGTCGTGGAGGGATAGAACCCAGAGAAAAGATATGGCTTCCTTCCTCCCAATGGGCATCCCAGGATTTCTTCAAACTCTTTCACAGTCGGCACTAGCTGGAAGTCCTCAAATGTGAAGCACCTTAGGGGTTGGTCATAATACTGGGAAAGGGATGCAATCGGTTCCATGGAGACTTCTACCCTAGCTAGGTCCCAAATCTTACCATAGGCTTTGCGGAAGGCTTGCCGTTGAAGTGGACCCATTAATTGCCCCAACTCTCGTAAACTAGTGACCTCTAAGCTCTTGATTTTGACTTGATAGAACCTCTTTTTAAGCGAAGGCTTTTGACTTGATCCCATGTTTTACTAAAGTGAAATAAAATCTAGTGCGAATCAAAACTCCGACATTTATCATGGGTGGAATGGATGAATGCATGAAGAAATGCATGTGACCCAGATGCAATTTACGAATACGGGAGCCCGAGAAATTGTCCCCTTCTTAGATACAACGTCTAGGGGTAGCAAAGTGCCCCAACGTATGTATTTAAAATGGTGACCCGGACCCTCCGTTGATTTGTCTATAGAGGGGATCAAGACAGAACCCCTATGCGATGCATATGCAAAAGGCGCAACTGAACATAAGCAAAAGGGTATATGATATTTATGCATGGCAGTGTGAAAAATGGCACACAGCGTATTTGCTCCGTGCCCCTATTTAAGGGACCTATAAGGGAGAGAACTAACTAGGCATTTAGTGATAACCCCCAAGGTAGTCATATCTCTCTTGATGGTTTCTAGAGGTATTATCCCCTTCGAAGAACATACAGCAGCAGTAGGGACTACTAGCAACAATATGTTTTCAAAGAGGAAAACTCTAGATGAGGGTTCACTGTAATCAAGCAAGTCGGAGACCTAGCATGATCACAGATTCACCTCCACTCCTTATGTTCCTATGAACCCGGGTATAGGGCCCTTTTTCAACTCACAGTGTGTGCAAATAGTGTTGGTGTTTTGTGTGCATCAAATGAATAAATATTTACCTCATGCATACATTTTAAAACGCACTAAAAGCAACAAAGAGTTTATATACACAAGAACATAATGAAGGGAAACCAACAAAGGAGAAAGTCATGATAAAACATTGCACAAGATTAAATGGCCTAACTCTCTAAAAATAGTCCCCAATGGAGTCACCAACTGTTGCAACCTACCCTTCGGTCGGAGGGCGACGCGAGGCTCGCGGGATGCGTGTTCCACGAAAGGAATACGCGCGGAGTCGCCACCAACGTTTATTTGAGGAAAACGTCAGAAAAACCGGAAAAGACGTGATCTACGAACTTTTAAGTGAAAGGTTCGGGAGTTGTATTTACGCACGGGGAAGGTATTAGCACCCCACACGTCCGTCCCAAGGGACGACAGCCTTTAATCGAATGTAAGGAATGATCTCTTGATTGGATGCTATGACTGAAGCGCCTATAAGGAATGATCTCTTGATTGGAACATAAGGTTCAGAATCAAGAGGGATGTTGAAGGAAAAGGGTAACAAGATGAGGATAAGGCAATGGGGCATTCAATCGCAATGCCTTATGCATGTGATATCTAACAAGGTGTGCCCAATCAATTTGTAAATTTTTATGAAAGGCCCACATGACAATGAGATCTTCTTTAGAAACCTTGGCAAGGTTTGAAGATCTAGGAAGCAAGATGCGAACAATAAGGTAATGGAGGATGCGGCTTTCAAAAGCCAATGAACCGGCAAGAAGCCTTCCTGTCATATCCGCTTGATTGGTACAAACCAATCGGCGGGCATCATGTACAGAGAAATCAAACTTCCAATCGTCAATCAGTGCACCTTCAAATGGTACACCTTCGCTTGGCAATTAGGTTAAATCATAGAATAGGGACAGGTCAATGACCATCTTAGTCCCATAAATTTCAGACATTAGGGTTCCTTCATGGATTTCTAGATTAGAATAAAAAGCTTTGACTAATTCAGAATAAACAGGTAATTTCAGAGACATGAATGGAATAAGATTGGAGTTTTCAAATGCTTGAAGGCATTCAAAACTCTCATTTGAGAAGAAATCCATATCTATGAATTTTGGGTCTATAATGGAATGAGAGGAAAAGAGGTTTGTGTACCGTATACGCTGTTCCTATGATGAGAACAATGATCCAGAGGGAATGGAGGGAGGAATTGGGGTTTCCTGTGGCCCAGAATGCCGTTGACTCCGACTCGAAGTGCCATTCCGCTTCTTCGATGGTTCTGCCATTTGAGAAGTTATTTCGGGATTTCAATCGGTTCAAAAGAAAGGGATTGAAAAAAGATGAAGTTTGGGCTTTGTGGGGAGTGATTTAGACAAGAATTGAGTGAGATATGGCTGGAAGAAAAATTAGGGGTGAGGGTTTTTCGAGAGAGAGGCTTGTTGCAAGTTTCAGAATTTGAAATCTGAATATATAGGTGCAGGGACGCATTGTAATCAATTACACAAATATGGTAATCGATTACCAGAGAGCAACAAAGCCAGAAATAACTGCTTGTAATCAATTACACTATTATGGTAATCGATTACCAGAGGTTATTTTAGCCAGAAAATAAAAAACAAAAGGCTTTCTAGGAGAGAAGAAGTTTTGAGTTACTATCAAAATACTTTTTCATAAGAAATATATTTAAAAATACTTTATGAATAGTTCTCAATCATGTAATTCACACATCATATTATGCATGAACATTAAAACATGTAAATAATCAATATTATCAAAACAATCAACACAAGTATGAAGAGTATTGATTTTATTGAAATAAATGAATGAATATTTCATGCAAATAAAATTAAATCAATCAAGAACATATACTCATGATTTCAAACAATCAAAAACCAAAACAAATACATAATTGTTAGTCATAAAATCAAATTGTTTGAATAAAAATTTCAACTTTAAGAGAAATTTAATAAGATAATGGTTTTGATATTACCTTTTTCAAAATTGAAGTGTCTAGATCTTCAAAGATGAGGATCATGCTTTTTCTCCTTGTTTTTCATCCTTGAGAGATGTTCTCATCACTTTCATAATCTTTGGTTAGAAGATTAATCTCCTTTTCTGAACCATCGGATGAATCATTGTCATCCCATGCAATGTATACTTTCTTAGTTCTTCTTTCATCAAATCTTTTCTTTTCACTTTTCTCCAACCATTCTTCATTTGAAGGACAGTTGGCCTTGATGTGACCAATTTGGTTGCATTTGTAACACCTAAGGACTTGAGAATCATCTTGTGATTTTCATCCATTATTGAAATTCTGACGCCTGTTAATTCTTCTTTTCTTGATGAATTTATGAAATTTCTTAACAAAGAAGGAAAAGTCTTCTTCGTCATTTGAATCTTCTTCGTTTTCTTCTTGTATTGAAGATGAGGCTTTAAGGGCTATGCTTCTCTTCTTTTTGTCATTTTCTTCATACTGATTGAGGCGTTGAAGTTCCATCTCTTGTTCCTGCAATTTACCAAATAAAGTGGCAAGAGACATGGAAGAGAGTAAGGAGTACCCTCCAATGTGTTAAGACAAAGATCTCAGGCGATTAAACCTTTGATACTTTGTGAATGGGGATACAAAAGAATTCTCAGGCGGTTAGTCCTTTGAACACTTTTGTATTAGGGAAAGGGAAGAATCAAAAGAATTCTCAGACTGTGTCATTTTGAATTCTTTGACAAGGGAGAACGGAGACACAAAAGAATTCAGGCAGTTATTCCTTTGTTCTTTTGGAAAAGGGAGAAGAGAGACACAAAAAGAATTCAGGCAGTTAGTCCTTGCTGAATTCTTTTTGGAAAAGGGAAAAGGGAATGAAAAGATGAATAGCGGAAGTTTTCAAGGTTTAGAAAACCAGAAAAACTTTGGAAAGCTTTTGGCACAAAGAAGAAGAAGAAGATCAAAGAGATTCAAGGCTTGTAAAGAATTATAATAGATTGATTGGAAAAGTATATTGAAAAGCAAATCAAAGCCTTGCTTTTATAGACTCTTCATGTCTGGCCAAGAGGACCATTTATAAGAGTTATAACTTTTAGAAAAACTTAAAACCAATTTGAAAAAGTCAAAAACCTTTTGAAGAGTTACATTTTTTGATTTATTCATAAGCAATCACTGGTAATCGATTACCAAATCAGTGTAATCGATTACACAAAGCTTTTATGTGAAAGGATGTGACTCTTCACATTTGAATTTGAATTTCAACGTTCAAAGGTACTGGTAATCGATTACCAAAACATTGTAATCGATTATAGCTTTTTGAAATTAATTGGAACGTTGTAAATTCAATTTGAAAACTTTTTCAAAACAATTTTGCTACTGGTAATCGATTACAGCAATCTGGTAATCAATTACCAAAGAGTAAAAACTCTTTGGTAAACATGTTTTGTGAAAAATTCATGTGCTACTCAGTTTTTGAAAAATCCTTTTCATACTTATCTTGATTAAGTCTTCTCTTGATTCTTGAGTCTTGAATCTTGATCTTGATTCTTGAAGCTTGATCCTTGAATCTTGATTCTTGAATTCATCCTTCTTCTTGAATCTTGAAGTGTTCTTCAACTTTTCCTCTTCAGTCTTGAATTGTTCTTTATTTCTTCTTGAACATCTTGAACTCATCCTTTGATTGACCTTTGAGCTTTTTGTCATCACCTTTGTCATCATCTTTTGTTATCATCTTTGTTATGATCAAAACATCTTTGAATCATTATTGATTCACCATGAAGCTTTGCTTCTATAAGCGCTTCTTTAACGTCACTAGCTTGACGGATGACACCCCATAGGATGGCAGTTAACCTCTCAATGTTGCCACCATGATACAGTTTCAGTCTCTGGCCATTCACTACCCAGCTTCTCTATGGATTATCTGATTGAGGATCCATCAATTCCACTGCTCCATAGGGCTTCACCTCTTTGATGGTGAAAGGTCCAGACCATTGGACTTCAGTTTACCTGGAAATAGCTTGAGTTTTGAATTGAATAGCAAGACTTGTTGACCTGGTTGGAAATTCTTCTGCAGCAACTTCTTGTCATGGTAGGCCTTCACCTTCTGCTTGCATAACTTGGAAGATTCATATGCATTAAGCCTCATTTCTTCTAGCTCCAAGAGTTGTAGCTTCCTTTTCTCCTCAGACAGACTTTCATCAAAATTCAAAAATTTTAAAGCCCAATATGCTTTGTGTTCCATTTATACTGGCAAATGGCAAGCTTTACCATAGACCAACTAAAATGGAGACAGTCCTATAGGAGTTTTGAAACTGGTTTGGTAGGCCCACAAAGCATCATCTAACTTGGCAGCCCAATCCTTCCTTGTACATGCCATAGTCTTCTCCAATATCTTTTTTAACTCCTTGTTAGAGACCTCAGCCTGACCATTTGTTTGAGGGTGATAAGGTGAGGTCACCTTATGCATTACATTGTAGTGCCCCAACACCTTCTGAAGTTGGACATTGCAGAAATGTGAGCCATCGTCACTGATCAAGACTCTTGGTACCCCAAAGCGTGAAAATATGTTCTTCTTTACAAACTTGACAACAGTCTTTGCATCATTCTTCGGAGTAGCAACAACCTCTACCCATTTGGAAACATAATCAACGACCACCAATATGTACTCATTCCCATAAGATAAGGGAAATAGACCAACAAAGTCCATGCCCCAGCAATCGAAGACTTCCACCTCAATGATATTTTGCAGAGGCATTTCATTCCTTCTTGATATACTCCCTATCCTCTGACATTTGTCACATGCTTATGTGCATCATTGAAAATTGAAGGCCAAAAGAAACCAGATTGCAAGATTTTTGCTATTGTTTTATCCCCAATGTAGTGACCCCCATAAGGAGAGTTATGGCAGTGCCACAATATACTTCTGGACTCCTCCTTGGTCACACATCTTCTCAGCAAATTGTCAACTCCAATTTTAAACAAATATGGGTCATCCCAAATATAGAAGCGAACATCATGCAAGAACTTCTTTCTTTGGTGCCAATTAAAATCCTTGGGGATGATTCTTCCAGCCTTATAATTAGCAAGGTCAGCAAACCATGGTCTCTCATTCACAACCAGCAGTGATTTGTCCGGAAACTCATCATAGATTTCCAATTCTTTGTGCGTAACCTCTTCATTAACCAGTCTTGATAGGTGATCAGCCACCAAATTCTTTGATCCCTTCTTATCTTTGATGACTAGTTCAAATTCTTGAAGCAAAAGAATCCCTAGTCAGCCTTTGTGAGGAGATACTTGATGGCTGCATGATCTGTTAACACAATCACTCTTGATCCAACCAAATACAATCGAAACTTCTCTAGTGCATAGACAATAGCAAGCATTTCTTTTTCAGTAGTAGCATAATTTAGTTGATCATCATTTAGGACCTTGCTTGCATAGTAAATGGAGTGAAACACCTTTCCTTTCCTTTTCCCCAACATTGCACCAACTACATAATCACTTGTGTCGCACATTGGCTTAAACTCTTGGCTCCAATCGGGCGCTGTAATCATAGAGGTGAACACTAATCTGGCCTTTAGAGTGTCAAATGTTGTCAAGCACTCTTCATCAAATCGAAACACAACATCTTTGTTTAGTAGATTGCTCAATGGCTTGGCAATTTTTGAAAAGTCCTTAATGAAATGCCGATAGAACCTAGCATGTCCTAAGAAACTTCTAACTCCTTTTACATTGATTGGTGGAGGCAATTTTTCGATGACATTGATCTTGGCTTTGTCCACTTCAATGCCCTTAACAGAAATCTTGTGTCCCAGAACTATTCCTTCCTGGACCATAAAATGGCACTTCTCCCAATTTAGAACTAGGTTTTTTTCTTCACAACATTGCAATACCAACTCCAAATTGGTCAGACAGCAATCAAAGGTTGATCCAAATACTGAAAAATCATCCATGAACACTTCAATACATTTCTCCATCATACACCTTTGAAATGTGGCTGGGGTGTTACACAGCCCAAATGGCATCCTCCTATTTGGCTTATATTAAGAAGAACTGTTGGAATCTTGATGATCCAATAGTAACTTTCAGAGGACCCAAGAAGGCTAGAGGGAAGAGATCTGAGGCCCCTTCTACTTCAGCATCAGAGGCACCAGCACCTTCTTCTTCTACACTTCCTCCTTCTTCCTCCATAGAGATCCCAATGATTCCTCCTGCACCCACACAGATGCCACTACCAGCTCCTTTTTCTATAGGTCCAGCAGATTCTATTTTCACTCCTTAGATGCTTCACTCCTAGAGGGCAGTCCATCAATTATGCAGAGCCGTCAGGGCTTGGGCTTGCCCTCCATTATGAGCATGGAGGAGTTTGACGCACAGGTGGCCTGTCCAGGAGACCAGTCTTCTTCCTCTGGAGGGGGTGGGGCCTCCATAGCCCAGGAGCCTGTGACTAAGGAGTCCACAACACCAGCACCATAACCAGCAACAGCAAAGGAGGAGACCACTCCAGCTCAGACCCCACAACCATCTCCACCATCTGCACCTGCTCTTGAGGAGACTCAGCCATCAGCACTGGATCTTAATGAAGACCAGCCACAAGAGGAGCAGGATGTTCAAATTTTTTGCATTATGAACACTTTAGTTTTATTTCAGTTATTTTATGCTTTATGTCATTTAAATTTCAGCTTTTATATTTCAGCATTTTAATTTCAGTAGCATAGTTTTTTGTGTGCTTGTACAAAAAGCTTGATTGAACATTGAATTCATTGAACATTGTATGCAATGGATTGTTTGGTATGGAATGAGTGTTTGGAAATGATTTGATTTAGCAAATGTATGAATTGAATGGATTGGGATGATCGGATGATTGTTTGGATCAAGTTTGCTGTCATTAGAAGAGAATGAGCATATGATTGGAATTATGTCTGAAAATGTTAGTCGGTCGTCAGATTGATTATGAAGGAATGCATTAACCATATCCCGGTGAGAGTGTGATCTTTAAAATTTTGAGAGAAACGACTATCATTTAGTGCTTATTTTTGTGTGAATCTCTAAAGTATGGATTGGATGCGTGAACTTAAGGATGATGAAGGCCATGTTTGATTATGACTAGCTACTTAGCCAAAAAGCTAAGCTTGTGATTGAATGAATTATCCATTGCACCCAGTTTGAGCAGAATGAATTGATTGATTGATTGATTAAACCTTGAGCCTATTAAGTTGTATCTTTTGCTACCTTATTTTAGGTTGTAGGAGACCATCATCCACAAAAGATGGTTCAAGGCAAATTTGTCCTAAATTTGGGGGAGGTATTATCAAGGTAAATTTGTCCCAAATTTGGGGGAGGCATTGGGTAAGGATTGAAATGGTTAAAGAAAATAGTATATACACACTGTTTCTGTTTCTGTGTTAAAAAAAACTGTAGGTATAAATAAAGTTAATAAGTGTGTATGCTATAAATTCAGGTATGAAAGCTAAGTGCCTAAGAAAAAAGGGCAAGTATGGGGAAGGAATGAATGAAAAAGTGAAGGTTATTCTATGGATGAATGCTCTTCTAGAACCTAATCTTTTGAATCCTAGAAAAACCATGAATTGTTGGCAGCCTAACCCCATTACAAGCCTAGAAAGTCCTTCAGATTCATTTTTGTGTGTTCATTGTTGTACGATAGGAGATGAAATGCAAAGGTTGGAACTTGTGTTGGTTGTTTATGATGGAATAAGGCTAAACACTTGAGTTTGAGTGAAACAATGACTGTGAGGTTTTGGTTGATGATCCTTCCTTAATTTCTGTCATGCTTACTAGCTAATTTTAGCTGTGACTAATACTTATGCTCCTATCTTTGAAAAGCTGCATGCTTATGGGAAGTGATTGATTTAAGCATTCCATGATATTCAGTTCATATGGTTGATATCCTTAATGAATCAAACACCATTTTCTTTTGATTGGCCACTGTCTTTGTCACTTGAGGACAAGTGAACTATTCTTTCTTTGCTTGAGGACAAGTAAAACTGTAAATTTGGGAGAGTTTGATAGCCGCTTTATACGACTAACTTTTGTATAGAAATCATTTTCCAAAGCTTGTATAGTTCCCCAATTTATGGTCATTTTGCAGTAAATTTGGTAAATAAATCTTGTTTTATGGTTAACACTATCTCTAGAACATTTCCATTGAATTTAATGATGAAATCTGTGGATTTTTAGGTGAAAAAGAGGCTAAGTTTTGAATTGCAAAAAGCAGCAGTTGGGCTAAGCGCATATCCACCACTAAGCGCAACTTCAGCGCGCTTAGCGCAAAGGAGAATTTGGCAGAGCATCAGCATCAAAGCCGCACACTAAGCACGAGATCAGTGCGCTAAGTGCAGTAGGTGCCTTCAGCCAGGCTAAGCTCGAGACTGGTGCTAAGCCCAATTTCACTTACTTGCGATAAGCACGAGGGTGGCGCTAAGCACAGCGTCGCGATTTCAAAGCCTATTTAAAGCATGTTTTGTGCAGAATTAGGGTAGACAAGGCCCAGGGCACAAAATTCTATAGCAGCCACAATGCCTATTCCGGGAAAAGAGCCCTGGAGGCAGCATAAAGGAGTTGCTTGTGCATTGAAGCCTAGGTTTTGTCATTTGAGAGATTATTGAGTAGAGAGTGAGTGTGAGATGTTGAGAAGAGGAGGAGAAATCCCCCTTCTTGTGTAAGGAACTATCATTCTCTGCTTTTAATCTCATTTATTGTTAGGGTTTCTTTGTAATGGTTGGCTAAACACCCTAGTTAGGGATTTCTAATGAACAGCTGATGTAAATACCTAATATCTAATTGATTATGTTTTATGTGTTCAATGCTTCCTTCAATGCTTAATGTTTGTATGCTTTTAGTCTGATCACCCATTTGTGTGCACAGTTAGGTGACTTTAGCATTGGAAAATGTACTGTTGCCTTTAGAACTTAATTGAAGTAGGATTGAAACTTAGCCTTACATGAGGGATCTGCGGGCTAAGTTTTGGTTTTAATTATGTTGTTACAATAATGTTGTTTAGTTTAGGCCTAGTCTTACATGAGGGATCTGCGGAAGAAGCCTGGATATTTAGCCTAACGAGGGATTGAGGGTTTAGTAATTTAGGCTACATCATAGAACACAAGTGCACGATTGATTAGAGAAATATATTTCTATGCATCAGCTTGTTTGTTAGAAAGACCCAACATATCTACTTATTGCTGTCATTTTATTTACCTTGCATTTTATAGTTTTTAGCATACAAGTTTAGTTTAAATTTTGTTTGAAATTATCACTTATACATGTTCTCTCAACAATGCTTCGATTCTGAACTTAATTTAGGCTAACATTAGCTCATTGTGTTCGATACTCGGATTCATCCATTAATTTTAAATACTTGACGACCCGGTGCGTTTTTCGGTGAAAACTCCCCATTTAAATTTCCTCGAGCCATAAATGCACAAAAAGTAACAGCAATGGGGGGTGATCAATACAATATGAAGGACTAATTCCCTATGTCTCTTCAGAAATTCAACCAATCGGAACTCTTCATCATGAGACAGGGAATTGCTGATCACCACCGGTTTTGCTTCATTTTCTTCCAGGAACACATACTTTAAGTGCTCTAGGAGGACCTTTAATTCTACTTTGGGTTTCTCTGTTGTGAAGTCTTTTTTTAGCTCTTCAAAGGGACCTCCTTCCGATGGATTTACTTTCAAACTATCTGAATCCTCCAGACAATTTCTCAGATCTTTCTCTTCCTCCTTTGTGAGACAATCAACAACATTTATCAGTGCTTTCTCTAATGGAGAGTGAGAAGTCATGTTTTGCACCACCATAGCAACTTCTTGCTCAACTGCTTCCACCTTGAAACATGCCTTGTGATCATTTGGATGCTTGATAGCGTCAAATAAATTAAAGGTAACTTTCTGATCATCAACACTCATTTCCAAGTTACCATTGCCCATATCAACTACACATTTGGCTGTCAGCATGAATGGGCGGCCTAAAATCAGCGGAATATCTGCATCCTCCTAAATGTACATTATAACAACATCTATAGGAAATGTGAATTGGTGAACTTTGACTAGCATATCTTTAACCATACCATAAGGTCTTGTGATCGAGCGATTTGCAAGCTGAAGTGTCATTCTTGTGGGTGTAATTTCTAAATTTCCGATTCTTCAGCACATCGAAAGTGGCATCAAATTGATGCTAGCTCCCAAGTCAATCAATGCCTTTCCCTTTTTGGTTAAGAGATCCTTCAAGAATTCGGTATAAAGCGGCATTTGCTGCAAGGCCTCTCCAAAGGGAATTGTAATCTCTAACTTCTTAAAAATATCAAGGAAGCGAGAAAAATATCGCTCCTTGTCCTTCTTAGAAGGTACCAAAGGGTATTAAGCCTCCTTAGCTTGAGTGGGTACTGCCTCTCTTTTTCTCTATCTGGTTAACTCACTTTTAGTCCACCTCTCTCCAATCTCTTTCCTCTCTACTCCTTCGGTCTCTTTCTTTTCATTTTTCTCTTCATCTTCTACCTCTTCCTTCTCACTTATTTCTTTTTCTCTCATCTTCTTTCCTTCTTCCTCTTGTTTTTCCTCCTCTTCTAGCTCTCCTTCACTATTTTTACTCTCCTTTCCCACTAGCATTTTTTTCTGACTTCTAGTGATCACAACTTGACACTCCTCCTTTGGGTTTTTCTCTGTGTTTGCTCCAAAATTTCCAAAGGAATTTTCTATTAACTGCTTTGCCAACTGTCCCACTTGAATTTCCAGATTTTTGATCGCCGACTCGGTGCTTTTATGATTGGACATTGAAACCTACATAAATTGAGTCAGTGTATCTTCTAATTTGGTGGTCCGCTCATACAGATTAGGCCCTTGGTTGGGATATCAATTAGATGAACCCCCTTGGTCTTTATTGAACGGATTTCCAAGATGTGACCATCAACCTTGACCTTGATTATGAGGAAAATTTCCCCTTTGCTGATATCCTGCGCAGCCACCTGAATGAAATCCTTGCCTATTCTGATTTGCCATGTAATTGACCTCCCTGGATGAATCATCTTGAGTTATACATGCACCAGACTCATGAGCTCCCCCACATATGTTGCAACCTCCAACTTGCATGATTGCTTAATGAGTGGGTTGGGATGCATGCAACTGTGTTGGCAGTTTACTCAAGGTCTCAGTGAGTGATTCAAGTTGTTTAGCCAACAGCTTATTTTGTGTTGTTGCAACCTACCCTCATGAAGAAAATGCATGGAGTCGCCACCAATGTTTATTCGAGGAAAATGCTAGAAAAACCAGAAAGAGGTCTGCGAATTTTGAAAATAACGGTTCGGGAGTTGTTTACGCTTGGGAAAGGTGATGTAGCTCCATGTGGAGCTTGTAGGCCTTGGATCTTCTTCATCAATGGATTCCTTTACTTCTTGAGGTCTGATTCCAGCGGAATGGAGAAGGAGAAAGATGAATGGAGATGCCACTTCAAGTAGAAGATGAGTCTAGAAGAAGTTCACCACCATAGGAAGTCATGGATAAGAGCTTGAAGGTAGAAGAAAATGAATGAAGGGAGATGAAGAGAAGAGCACGAAATTTAGTGCCTCTAAAGAAGTTTGAACTTTGAAGTTTAATTCTCAAATGATCAAAGTTGCAAAATGCACACACATGGCCTCTATTTATAGCCTAAGTGTCACACAAAATTGGAGGGAAACTTGAATTTCTATTCAAATTTCACTTGAATTTAAAATTGAATTTGTGGAGCCAAATTTTGGAGCCAAAATGTCACTAATTATGATTAGTGAATTTCAGTTATGGTTCAGCCCACTAATCCAAGATCAAGTCCAAGATTCTCCACTAAGTGTGCTTAGGTGTTATCAGGCATGTAAAGCATGAAGGACATGCACAAAGTGTGACTATATGATGTAGCAATCGGGTGTAGCAAGCAAATGCTCACCTCCCCCTCTAAAATTTAATTGGATTGGGCTTCTCTCAATTCAATTAAATTTATTTTCCAACACACACATCAAATATTCACTTAATGCATGTGAAATTACAAAACTACCCATAATACAAAAACTAGTCTAAGTGCCCTAAAATACAAGGGTTGAAAAATCCTACATTTCAAGGGTACGGACCTACATTATGGAGCCCTAAATATAAGGACCAAAAATAATGAAATCCTAATCAAATATGTACAAAGATAAGTGGGATCATACTTAGTCCATGGGCCCGAAATCTCCCCTAAGGCTCATGAGAATCCTAGGGCCTTCTCTTGCATCTCTGGCCCAATCTACTTGGAGTCTTCTATCCAATACCCTTATGGGGTAGGATTGCATCAGAAGGTATTAGCACCCCACGCGCCCATCACAAGGGACAACAACCTTTAATTGAGTGTGTGCAACGTGACTTCAGAATTATTTACTTTTCCCTTTTATATTTTTTTTTGTTTTTTTGGGTTGACAAGAGTGTTGCCCTTGCTCTTATTGTAGAAGCAAGCTTCATGATGATGATTCAAGTATGAATCAAGTAGTTTTGATGATGACAAAAAGTCCAAAAGAATGATTTCAAGATTGAGTCAACAAGTTCAAGATCAAGATTGATTTCAAGATTCAAGAGAAGAAATCAAGAAGACTTCACAAGGGAAGTACTGAAAAGGACTTTTCAAAAACCAAACATAGCGCAGTTTTGTTTTACAAAAGAGTTTTCTCAAAATTTTCTAAGTTACCAGAGTATTTACTCTCTGGTAATCGATTACTAGTTTCCTGTAATCGATTACCAGTGATAAAGTTTCATTTCAAAAGCTTTTAACTGAATTTGCAACATTCCAAATGATTTTTAAATGGTGTAATCGATTACAATATATTGGTAATCGATTACCAGTGTATCTGAACGTTGAAATTCAAATTCAAGTGTGAAGAGTCACATCTTTTCATAAAATGCATTGTGTAATCGATTACATGATTATGGTAATCGATTACTAGTGACAAGTTTTGAATAAAAGGTCAAGAGATGTAACTCTTGAGATGATTTTCTCAAGGTTATAACTCTTCCAATGGTTTTCTTGACCAGACATGAAGAGTCTATAAAAGCAAGACCTTGACTTACATTCAAACAACTTTTGGAAAATCTTTTAAAACAATATTCTTGAACAACTTTTGAGAAACCTTTAAACCTTTACTACCTTTACAATTCTTTCCTACTCATCTTTCTTCTTCTTCTTCTTCTTCCTTTGCCAAAAATCTTTCTAAGTTTCTTTTTCAAACCTTGTTCTTCGGCAAGTGAAAATTTTGCAGAAAACAAAAGTGTGCTATATCTTTTTATTCTCTTCTCCCTTTGCCAAAAAGAATTCAACAAGTACTAATCGCTTGAATTCTTTTTGTGTCTCTCTTCTTCTTTTTCCAAAAGAACAAAGGACTAACCACCTGAATTCTTTTGTGTTTCCCTTCTCCCTTGTCAAAGAATTCAACACGACACAGTCTGAGAATTCTTTTGATTCTTCCCATTCCCTAATACGAAAGATTTCAAAGGACTAACCGCCTGAGATATCTTTTGTTCCCCTTACAAAGATTCAAAGGACTAACCGCCTGAGAATTCTTTGTCTTAACACATTGGAGGGTACATCCTTTGTGGTACAAGTAGAGGGTACATCTACTTGGGTTGTTGTAACTGAGAACAAAGAGGGTACATCTCTTGTGGATCAGTTCAAGTGGAGGGTACATCCACTTTGTTGTTCAAAGAGAACAAGGGAGGGTACATCCCTTGTGGATCTTTGCTTGTAAAGGATTTTACAAGGTTGAAAGAAATCTCAAGAATTGCTGGTTGCTTGGGGACTGGATGTAGGCACGCGTTGTTGCCAAACCAGTATAAAATTCTTGTGTTTGTCTTCTTCTTCCCTACACTTTTTAATTTCCGCTATGTACTTTACTTTTACGCTTTACTTTTTTTTTTAAGTTACATAACTTAGTAGTAAAGCCTAATTGAATCTAGTAACATTAAGAAGGATAAGTTTTAATTAGTCAAGGTACATTAATAATTAATTCAACCCCCCTTCTTAATTATTCCGAGGCCACTTGATCCAACACTCATGTATCCTCAGGTGCGATGAGGAATTCAAACCTACGTAGTTCTTTTAGTCTAAATTTTTGTGTGTTAAATTGATTTTTTATGTTTTTGAAAGATTCATTTTAATTGCGAACAAAAAGTCATTTAAGGCATTGGACCTTGAAACAATGTTTTAAATTTTGAAAAGCGGAGAGAATTGTTAAGGCGTTGGACCTTGAAACGATCTTTTAAATTTGAAAAGCGGAGAGAACTGTTAAGGCGTTCGACCTCTTTACTTATCTTTTAAATTTGAAAAGCAGAGAGAATCGTTAATTGCAAACAAGAAAGGATGTAGGGAATGATCGCGGTCATGATTCGTTAGCGCCTTGGCTTCATTTCCTCTTCTTTCTTCTTTTTTTTTTTCTTAATTCTCTCAATTCTCTCCACCTCTGAACCTTGGAACCCTTCCTCAGCCTCCCTAGCATGCCTATTTATAGGAAAATGGGCACTTGGGGCAATGGAAGCTCGCCCAGGCGAGCTAAGCTTAAGTCATGAAGCCATGAGCTCGCCCAGGCGAGCTAGTTACTTAACATTGAAGTCTTTTGTTGCTCGGGCAAGCCAGAGGCTAGCCTGGGCGAGCTAGGGTCCAGGAAAACCAAGGAAAAGACCCTTTTTCTCTCCTTTCATGGTATCTCTTGCCTTCCTGATTGAAACATTGAATGGTCCCTTGCTTTGCACTGTAACTAGCGTTCAACACCGTAAGTCGACTAGAAAGGATCAAAAGATCAATGAACGATAGTCTCCGGAAGAAATTAGGGTATGACAGTTGCCGCTCTTTACTTATCTTCTATTGGAAATAAAAAGGAAGTAAAGATAAGGACACTAATTTTGTTCGAGCAACCTTGGTATTCGACCAGGCAATTGGCGAAAACCAAGGAAGTGAAACCGAAAAAACAAGAGGACATTGAAGTCTTATAAAACATAAAATAGAGGACATTGAAGTCCTGTAGAGCATAAGACATTTGAAGTTTTTTTTTCAAAGCATAGAAATAGAGGACGTTGAGTCCTAAGAAGCACAAAGACAATGACATTGAGTCCTATAAAATACAGAAGATGTTGAAGTCTTATAAAGTGTAAAAGATAGAAGACATTGAAGTCTTGTAAAATGTAAAAGATAGAAGACATTGAAGTCTTGTAAATGTAAATGAAGACATTGTAGTCTTTGAAAGCGCAAATGACTGAAGACATTGAAGTCTTCGAAATGTAAATGAAGACATTGTAGTCTTTTGAAAGCGTAAATGACAGAAGACATTGAAGTCTTTGAAATGTAAATGAAGACATTGTAGTCTTTGAAAGTGTAAATGACTGAAGACATTGAAGTCTTTGAAATGTAAATGAAGACATTGTAGTCTTTTGAAAGCGTAAGTGACTGAAGAAATTGAAGTCTTTGAAATGTAAATGAAGACATTGTAATCTTTTGAAAGCATAAATGACTGAAGACATTGAAATCTTTGAAATGTAAATGATAAAAGACTTTGAGTCCTATGAAAGCATAAAGACAGAGGACTTTGAGTCCTATGAAAGATAAAGATAGAGGACTTTGAGTCCTATGAAAGATAACGGCGAGGACTTTAAGTCTTGTGAAAGACAAAGGCGGGGACTTTCAGTCCTATGAAAGATAAAAGGCGATGACTTCGAGTCCTATGAAAGATAAAGGTGAGGACTTTGAGTCCTATGAAAGATAACGACGAGGACTTTGAGTCCCGTGAAAGATAAAAGCGAGGTCGTTGAGTCCTATGAAACAAGCAAATAGGAACTAGTACCAAAGGTGATGCAATCCTACCCCACAAGGGCATTGGATAGAAGACTCCAAGAAGATTGGGCCAAAGATGCAAGAGAAGGCCCTAGGGTTCTCATGTGCCTTAGGGTAGATTTCGGATCCAATGGGCTAAGTATGAGCCCACTTATCTTTGTACATATTAGATTAAGGTTTCATTAATTTTGGGCCTTGTATTTAGGGCTCCATAATGTAGGTAGGGTACCCTAGAAATGTAGGATTTTCTAGCCCTTGTATTTTAGAGCACCTAGACTAGTTTTTGTATTAGGGGTAGTTTTGTAATTTCACATGCATTAAGTGAATATTTGATGTGTGAGTTGACAAATAAATTGAATTGAATTGGGAGAAGCCCAATCCAATTAAATTTTAGAGGGGGAGGTGAGCATTTTCTTGCTACATCCCATTGCCACATCATATAGTCACACTTTGTGCATGTCCTTCATGTTTTACATGCCTCATAACACCTAAGCACACTTAATGGAGAATCTTGGACTTGATCTTGGATTAGTGGGTTGAACCATATCTGAAATTCACTAATCATAATTAGTGAGATTTTGGCTACAAAATTTGGCTCCACAAATTCAATTTCAAATTCAAGTGAAATTTGAATAGAAATTCAAATTTCCCTCCAATTTTGTGTGACACTTAGGCTATAAATAGAGGTCATGTGTGTGCATTTTTTAAAACTTTGATCATTTGAATATTAAACTTCAGATTTCCAAGCTCATTTAGAGCACAAAATTTTGTGTTCTTCTCTTCCTCTCCCTTCATTCATCTCCTTCTTCCTCCAAGCTCTTATCCATGACCTCCTATGGTGGTGAGCTTCTTCTAGACTCATCTTCTCCTTGAAGTGGCGTCTCCTCTCTCTCTTCCTTCTCCATTCTGCTGCCATTCATCTTCCAAAAAGCAAAGGAATCCATTGATGAAGAAGATCCTAGGCCTACAAGCTCCAATGGAGCTTACATCAAAAGGGCTCAACCTTATAAAAAAGAAAGAGGTTGACTCTTTGAGAGAACCTCTCATCCTAAACTTAAAAGATAGGACATTAGATTTGGGAAATTGGTATATAAAGAGAAATCTACACACTTATAGCCTAATATGAACATGATTTTTGGGATGCAGATGCATGCAACCTTCATCTTGAAATGCTAGTAATGCAAAAGGTTTTGAATCATGAAAATTGTGTAATGCTCATGACATTCTTTCCTATTTTTGTGATTTTGATTTTGATTTGATTTTTTTTTCTTTTTCTTTTCCTTTTTTGTGGAAAACACAGATTGACTATCTCTTTTTGAAAGACGTGATAACTCATGAGACCTCATCCTATGTTTTTGCAAATCTCTTCGTGGACTCCCTCAGAGTGTATGTTTTGATTCAATCACCTGACAATTTTGGATGACGGCAGTGGAACCGTTTGACATTTAACCAATCAATTGAAATATTGATCCTAGGGTTCGTCCCTTTCTTTTTGTTTAAAACCTTCTACTATTCTACACAGCAAGGGAACATAAGGCTTTGGGATCGATCGTGCGCCCCATTGAAGGATGGCAATGGATTGTCACACTTTGGTATGTGACCAAGTGAAAATTTCGTGATTTAAGATTATAGAGTAATGCCAAGGGTCTGTCGATCCCACTGAAACCTGATGGCATGGGCTGATCCCAAAAGAATTTATACAACAAAGGCCACCCTTGGATTCAAAAGGAATCCTAAGGAGTTTGCATGAGCGACTAACGTCAGATGTACCCTACTATCATAATCGTCTTTGGGTATTTTCCACGAGTTCCTGGTCAAATGAGCTTTCTTCTCAAATGTGCAAGTGCAAAACCTCGAGGATTCTCCTTCTTTTTTTATATATATTTTTTCAATAATCACAAGCGTGTGCGGGTTTCATTCCAAAATCCCAACTTCAAAGGAAAATTAGTCATTCCTTGATCCACATGGGCTTTATTGGGCTTGTAACGTGGTCGGGGGTAAGAGGGCTATGAAAGAGAAAGAAAGGATTAGAGAGGATCAAAGAGTGTCTGAGGGTTATATTGAGTAAGAACCTTGAGAATCTTACTTGTACTTTTGTTCCTTTCAACTCTTGGGTCGAGCTCTACTTCTTTTGTCTTATACATTAATCCTCCACTTTTGTGTCTTCCTTGTAAAATCGGGAGATCTTTTGTCTCTCTTTTTCTTCACTCGCCTTTGGCAGATTTTCTTTTCTTTTTCCTTTCTTTGTTGCCCAACTTCATGCATGTGTTGTTTGCATTGCTCTTCCCACCGGTTTAGCGGTGGTTCCTACTCAGGGTTCCTATTTTGTTTTTGTTGTTTTTAGAAAAACAAATATGCTTTGGCTCAGAGGGGGTTGCAAAGGATAAATTAGTGTTTGGGATGTTGAAACACGACCATGTGTCATTTCAAATCTTGACTAGATACTTTTGTATTTTGGACTTTGGTCCTTCCAAGAATGGACTCGGGAAGGTTCCAGATTAGTATACCAGGTGACAGTTGCCCCAGTAAGACTTTTCTGGAAGAACTGCATCAATAATTTTTCATCTTTCGCGTGTGCCCCCATCATCCTACAGTACATCTTCAGGTGATTCTTGGGGCAAGTATTCCCCTTGTACTTATCAAAATCCAACACCTTGAACTTCAGAGGGATGACGACGTCAGGCACTAGGCATAACTCTGCTATACTGGCAAAAGTATAGGTGCCTGATCAAATTGGGGTTGTTGGCTCTCAATGGGTTGAGAGACATGTGCATGATCAGATTGGGGTTGTTGCCTCTCAATGGGCATAGGTGCGGAGTTTTCAACATTTTCATCGGGAGTGTGTGCAACATTGGGAGGCGTATAGTTGGGAGGCAACCCTTATGGTGGGAAGGAATGCTTACTCTGGATCTGCACAAAATAGGGGCCGCCTGCACTTCCCAACACTTTGCCTCCCTGACCTACTATGTCTGAGGCTGGATGACTTACTTGATTGAAGCCAGGTGGGTGAGTCGGGTCCACTTCTGTGGCAGTACTTGTGGCAATAACTGTAGCCGCATTGACCTCCATCATTTTTCTCATACTCATCATGGCTTCCATCATTGTGGTCATTTGCTATTTCATGGCCTCCATGTTGGCCTTCATCTGCTCTTGCACCTCTTCTATTTCACTCATTACTCTAGCTCTGGCACGCATTCGATAAAGGCACCGTAAAGTACATTCTTTCCTTTCGATTACAATTATTATAGTTCTGATTTCAAGGAAAGAATGCAATGAGCAATGCAACCAATGTGAAAAGAAAAAAGCATGGATGTCGGTGAATGATGAATTGTTGAAGTATTGCAAATTTTACACAGGACATTCAGTAGAACATAGGGTTGAATCAATTTAGATTTTCATTAAAACAACATTTTTCATCACATCTTGTTAGAGTCAAAGTGAAACTGGAAATAAAACATGGACAACAACAGTCCTTAATTTTGTAAATTATTTAGCTCAATCATGTGTTGGCAGTAGACAAAGAAGCTATGTAACTCGATCCATCTTCTGCCCCAACTTTTGCAAGCTGGTTACTTTCATACTTGACCTTAACTTGATGAAAACCTTTTCTTAAAAGAATGTGCTTGGTTTGACCCCATAATCCAAGGAAAAGAAATTTTGATTGTCAATACTTCGACAACATATCATAGAGATGAATGATTAGGGCATACTTATGCTATGCATGACAAATGTAATTATGAGATCAAGATGAGACGCCTGAAGAACCATCATTTCCTAGTTAACCATGCATTAGGTACCATGTTAAAATGATTTTCAATCATTTTTTTAAGAGAAATGAGTGTATAATCCCGACATGGTCTGCTTATAGCTATCATCATGGTACCCAATACATGTAACTAAGAATGTGGTGTAAATTTTCATGCTTCATTGTGACTTTCTTTTGTTCTTTTTGATTTTTTTTTGTTCTTAAGGAAAATGCAAGGTATGAGCAACTATGTGTCAGGATCATGCATGAGTGAGCATAACATGCGAACGATGAAAATAGAATGTATGCAATTGGCAGAACAAAAACATGCTAAATGAAGATGTATGATAATGCAATGACTTATGCAAATGCAATGCATGAATATTGTAACGACCCGCCTCGTCGCTATGATATCACCATTCTAAATCACGATTATTTCAAATTTTAAATGAAAACTCCGTTAATTTGCTTATATAAAAAAATGAAAGTAATTTTTGTCTCGACATACATTCACCAAACAACACATTACTTAAGAGGATACATATATATTAGTATAGTAACTCAGTACACATCATTCACATAATGGAAATTAAACTTGTTCATACATATAATTCAAATCTGTGATTTACATCTTTAATTCAACAAAAGAATCATGGAACCAACTATGGAGGAGTTGATTAACAAAACACAACTCTCTCCCAAAATAATCCCAACGTCATCACATCGGCTCGATGCCTCCTCAATAAAATATCACTTCCTGCACCCTACTGCTGTCATTCTGCTCCCACGAACAAGGTACACGATCATCACAGGTATCAACCACACGATACAAAATTGCAAGGGTGAGTTCATTATAAAAAGAACCAATGCTAAATCCAAATAATCACAATTAGCAAGAAAACATAGGCAAACATCATGAGCTTACACAACATTCATTATTCAACACCCACATTCAACAATTATTCATCATCCACATTCAACAATTATTCATCATCCATCCATGGATCCAATCAATACTGCTCAGCATGATGCATGCACCTGACCTACACTCTCAGATGCAATGTGGTACGTACCAACAACCAAGGAAATAGCCTAAGCGATCCCCTCAGAGATGTTTAAACTTTTTAACACTCTATTTTCCCTCACCAGGGACATCTGACAAGGTCAATGCACCCCCCCCCCCCCCCCGAACATACACAAAATGCATCATCTTAATGGATTTCCAACATCATCAACATTTCATTTCAATATCATTCTCAACATAAACATCATCTCGTCTCAAAGACGTTATCAACAACAACAACCTCATTCTATATCAACATCATCACATATCAATTTAAAGTCATCAATAGCAACATCAACAGTAAGTCACATTCCGCATGTACATATATCTTTCATGCCTGAGATTCACACTTCTGGGTCTTCAAACAACACAAGTCAAATAAAGATAATAATTTTATTCATCGATTGTATATATATATATCGCATCCCATTCATCGAAAACATGGTTTTCTAGAAAAAAAAATTCAACATCCAACAAGGACAGACATATATTCTCATGGCTAGGTTCCCTGACCCTAACCATGGTGTAGAAACGGTAAATTTAAAATAAACTTCCCTCACCTATCGTGAGCTCCCTGTCAGTTCCTCTTTGTGTCACTTAGAGGTCTCTCTCTCATTCACGCTTGTCGGTCCAACGCAAGTCTCTATTACGCCAAAACGAAAGGAATTTAGTATGGATTTCAAAAACAAGGTCGAAGGCAACATTCGAGGTCAAATACCTTTGTCAAAACATAAAGGGTTGAGGGGTGTTTCGGATTCTACAAATGGAAACATCATTTTGAAATTCTGATCACGCCAATGTGATCGGGGTTTAGTGACTGGCGCAAAAATAACATCAATGTTATAAAAAGATAACTTTTACAATGTTTCATTCTCTAGGGTTTTTCAAAGGAAGTGTAAAAACACCCTATTACAGTACCCAACACATAAGAGATACTAAGAGGAACTCAAACTAGCTAGGAGAAGGTTTAGAAGTCAAGATTACCTCAGAGAAACTTTGAAATGGAGGATTGAGGGATTTTCTCCACCAAATCTTTGAGGAGGATTCTAAGGATTCCGCTCCGATTAAAGTGTTCCTCTTGGTGTGGGGGTCCAACGGCAAGCAACGGCAGCTTATGGTGGCCACCGGTGGTCTTGGGTGGTGAAAAATGAGGTTTTAGGGTTTAGGTGGCGTTTTTGGAAAAGAGGAGAGTGAAAATTCATGTTTTTCACGCTGAGGACGTATTTATAACCTGCAAATTTCACTTAGCGAGATTGTCGCGCTAAGCCGAAATCCACTTCTTGTGCTAAGCATAAGAATTTAGGCTTAGCATAGCCCCCTCTGCACTAGGGCGGGCTTAGTGCACCCTTGGGTGCTCAGCGCAACTTCCTCTCGGTTGGAATTGGGCTTAGCGCACCTCTGGGCGCTCAGTGCAACTTCCTCTCGGTTGGAATTGCGCTTAGCGCGCCATTTGCGCTTTGAGAGAGACCAAA
The DNA here is from genome assembly GCF_000004515.6 of Glycine max. Lineage (NCBI taxonomy): Eukaryota > Viridiplantae > Streptophyta > Magnoliopsida > Fabales > Fabaceae > Glycine > Glycine max. The sequence goes on from NC_038245.2 coordinate 17,194,847, forward strand.
AGTTGTTATTTTCAAGATCTCAACGGTCAAGCTGTGAAAACATGTCTTAGGAAGCTCCAGACAAAATTTGAAGACGATCCAACGGTTAACAAATCCAGGATCACGATTTTACTGAACTAGGTTTAGGCAAAAATCTAAAATCTCATAATTTCAACTTTGCTCAACAAAACTCCACATAACTCAACATCCTCATCAAGAAATTCACACATGACTAATTCAAGTCATATTTCAAATCATTCAAGTCAAACATATATTCAAACAACAAGCTAAATACAAGCAAACATCGATTTATAATTAATAACATTTCAGGGTGTTACAAATATGATAAATGATAAATGCAATAATGATCTGTCCATTATGATTGTAACGACCCGCCTCGTCGCTACGGTATCCACACTCTAATATTAGATAATTTCAATTTTTATAAAAAGAACTCCCTTAATGTTTGCTTATGAAAATAGAACTGATTTTGTCACAACATAAATTCATCCAACAACATGCCATTACTTAAGTGAATATGCATAATTACATAGAAACAATAATTCGGTACATGTCATACACATAACAAAAATTAAATATGTTCATATATATAATTAAAATTCCAGTTTTACATCTTTAACTCAACAAAATAAAACTTAAAAACCAACTACGGGGGATTTGATTACAAAACACAACTCTCTCCCAAAATAACGCCAACGTCATTACGTCGACTCGGCGACTCCTCACCAGAATCTTACTCCCTACACCCTGCCACTGTCATTCTGCTCCCACGAACAAGGTTCGTGATCATCACAGGTATCAACCACATGATACGAAATTGCAAGGGTGAGTTTATTATAAAAGAACCAATACCAATTCCAAATAACCACAATTAGCAAGGAACACAGGCAAACATGATAAGTATACACAACAATCATTATTCAACACTCATATCCAACAAATATTCATCATTCACATCCAACAATTACTCATCATCCATCCATGGACCCAATCAAGACTGCACAGAATGATGCGTGCTCCTGACTCAATACTCAGATGCAATGTGGTACGTACCAACAACAACCAAACCTCAGGAAATAGTCTAAGCGTGTCCACACAACACTCTCACATAGGGAACTGTGCTGAGTTTGTCTAGACCACCCGGTTGTGCACGTAACAGCCCCCCTCCCATAGGTGATCAGCCTGGGAGCCCAAAGGTGTTCCCTACCAAGTGACAGCCCCCTAGTACAAAGTACACTTGGCCACAGTTACTCTATTTCCTGTGTCGTATGAGCTATGATCACGACCAAAAGTAAGTGCCAAAGACCATGGACCAATTAAAGCACCTAAGCATCCCCTCAGGAATGCTTAGATTCTCTAACCACGCTAGTTACCCACATCTGGGCCATCCGACAAGGTCAGTGCACTCTACCCCCCATGACATACACTTCATACGACGTATGATCGTGGCCAAAAGCTAGTGCCAAAGACCCTGGAAGGTCAGTGCACAGTGCCCCCCACGATCATACACAACATCCAACGTATGAACGTGGCCAAAAGCTAGTGCCAAAGACCCTGAAAGGTCAGTGCACAGTGCCCCCCACGAACATACACAACATGCACATGCCAATGCATTTCCAACATCAATCAACAAATCGTATTTCCATGTCATTCACAACATAAATATCATCTCATCTCAATGACGTTATCAACAACAACAACAACCTCATTTCATATTCACATATTCATCAATAATAACAATTCATGTTGACATGGTCTTTATTAACAATGTCATCTCAAATCAATATCATCATAATTATCATTATCATCACATATCAATTAAAATCCTCAATAGCAACATCAACAACAATTCAAACAAACACAACAATATCATTTCCACATGCACGGTCTTCAAACAACACATTTCAAACAACCAAAACAATATCATTCATCACAATACATATATATATATATATATATATCGCATCCCATTAGTTAAAACGTAAATTTCTTTGAAGAAAAATCAGCATGCAACAGGGACAAGCAGATATCCTCATAGCTAGGTTCCCTGACCCTAACTATGGTGTTAAAATGGTAAATTTTATAATAAACTCCCCTTACCTATCGTGAGCTACCCCGCGGATTCCTCGGCGCGTCACTTGAAGATTCCTTTTTGTCCTTGCTCGTCGATTCCACACAAGCCTCTACCATGCCAAAACGAAGGAGACTTAGTATCGATTTCAGAAAACAAAGCTAGTAACAGTGCTCTGGGTCAAACACCCATATCACTACATGAAAGAACTGAGAGCATTTCGGGTTTTACAAAGGAACGTCATTTGGAAATTCCGACCACGCCAATGTGACCGGGGTTCAGTGTAGGTTACAAAAATAACATGCATTTCATGAAAGGATAACGTTTACAAAGTCTCTTTCTCTAAGGTTTTTCAAAGGAAGCATAAGACATGCAATGGCAGTTCCAAAGTCAGAAAAGATTCAAAGACAAGATGAAACTAACAAGAAATAAGCATAGAACCATGGTTACCTCAAAAGAAAACGAAAGGTCAGATTAGGGTTTTCGTTCTCTACCGAAACCGCAAGCCAAGTTGGAAGATTCCGCTTCGGTTGAAGGGTTCCTCTCGGTGTGGGTTTTCAATGGAGAACAATGATGGTTTGTGGTGGCTAATGGTGGCTGTGGGTGATGGAGAAAGTTGTTGGAACTTTAGAAATGACTTTGGAAGAAAGAAAGAAGAAGAAATGACGTTTTTCCTAAGCTACAAGAAAGCAAAGGCTGAAATGCTTAAATAAGAGATGCTCTCGGGAACGGAAGCTTATAGCATACTCCAGATATCTTTTCAAATATCCCAACGTTCAGATCATGGAAAAGTGTCTCGTGAAGTTGAAAACCAAATTTCGAGAAGATCCAACGGTTAACGAAGGCTGGGAAGCGTTTTTACCGAGGCAGCTTCATGTAGTTTTCTCTAGAAGCTTCATTAAGAGGCTTCCTCCAGAAGCTTCATTAAGAGGCGTCTAGCATACTCCAGATATCTTCTCAAAGATCCCAACGGTCAGATCATGGAAATTGTCTTGTGAAGTTGCAGACCAAATTTCGAGAAGATCCAACGGTTAAAGAAGGCTGGGCAGCATTTTTACCGAGGCAGCTTCATGTAGCTTTCTCTAGAAGCTTCATTAAGAAGCTTCTAGCACACTCCAAACATCTTCTCAAAGATCCCACGGTCAGATCATGGACAAGTGTCTTGTAAAGTTTCAGAACAAATTTCGAGAAGATCCAACGGTTAAAGAAGGCTGGGCAGCATTTTTATCGAGGCAGCTTCATGTAGCTTTCTCTAGAAGCTTCATTAAGAGGCTTCATCCAGAAGCTTCCTCGTGGCTTCTTTGAGAAGCTTTCTCAAAAGGCTTCTTTGAGAAGTTAGATCCTTATCTATCCACACCCCTCTATTAACTAAATTAACTTCCTTAAAAATAATTACGGATGAAAATAACGCAACAAATAATCAAACATCAAACATAATTACTAATAATATATAGATATATATATCAGGGTGTTACAATGATGCCATGAAGAGATGCATGATGGAATCAAGGAACAAGCCAGAGTGAGTTTTCTATGTGCCCCTAATTCAGGATCCTAATGGAGGGGATCAAAAGTTCGCTATCCGATGATAACTCCCAAGGGTGGTTGTATGTAACTTTCAAGGTTTCTAGAGATATCATCCTCTTTGGTAACAACATTATGGCGATAGGGACTACCAGCGACAACACATCATCAAAAGAGGAAAACTCTAGATGAGGCTTCACTGTTTTCAAGCGAGTTGGAGACCCAACATGACCACAGATCAACCTCCACTCCTTATGGCTCATACAAACCCGAGTATAGGGCCTAACATCTCCATGTATGTGCAAAAGTGTAGGTGCCATGTGTGCATAGAACAAAAATATTTCTAACTATGAATGTAACAGATAGACAGACACACACCAAACACAGTAACATAGCAAAGTTTATACACAAATATGAACAAAACAAAAGATAAAAGAGGAGAGGGAGCATAAATAAAGAAGAAGTCACGATAAAACATTGCACATTGATCGAATGCCTTAACTCTCTAACAAGTCCCCAGTGGAGTCGCCATCTGTCACAACCTACCCTACGACGAGAGGGCGAGGCGAAAAGAAAAGTACGTCTTCTCATGAAGAAAATGCATGGAGTCGCCACCAATGTTTATTCGAGGAAAATGCTAGAAAAACCAAAAAGAGGTCTGCGAATTTTGAAAATAAGGGTTCGGGAGTTATTTACGCATGGGGAAGGTATCAACACCCCACGCGCCCATCACAAGGGATGGCAGCCTTTAATTGAGTGTGCACAATGTGACTTCAGAATTATTTACTTTTCCCTTTTTATATTTTTTTATCATTTTGGGGTCAACAAGGGTGTTGCCCTTGCTTCTACGTATCCTCAGGTGTGATGAGGAATTCAAACCTACATAGCTCTTTTAGTCTGAATGTTTTGTGTGTTAAATTGGTTTTTTATGTTTATGAAAGATTCATTTTAATTGCGAACAAAAAGTCATTTAAGGCGTTGGATCTTGAAACGATCTTTTAAATTTGAAAAACAGAGAGAATCATTAAAGCGTTAGACCTTGAAACGATCTTTTAAATTTGAAAAGCGGAGAGAATCGTTAAGGAGTTGGACCTTGAAATGATCTCAAGTGATATTTGATAAAAAGAAATTAGTTATGAGTTGGTTTTATCTTGGTTCTGTTTATTAACTTTCAATCTTTCTAAAGACAACTTTACAACACTAGTGATCGGTTAAGATTGAACTTTACAAAGAAAAACGAGATCGCCAATGATAGATGGAAAAGATGGATGTGCATATAATAACAAGGGAGACCCCTATGGGTACATAGATCATATTCAAATCTTAAAAACAAAACTAACCGACAGTCGCACGAAGAACACCGAACAAGGAACGATGGGTTGGATCGAGTGGCCTCAGAATAATTAAGAAAGAGGGTTGAATTAATTATTCCTAAACCTTTACTAATTAAAAAATTACTATTCTAAGGCTTTTACTAAATTGTTAAGAGAATGAGGAGTAGAATAGAAACTTAACAGAAAGTAAAAGCGGAAATTAAATGCACAGCGGAAAGTAAAAGAGTAGGGAAGAAGGAAACAAACACACAAGAGTTTTTATACTGGTTCGGCAACAACCCTTGCCTACATCCAGTTCTCAAGCGACCTGTGGTCCTTGAGATTTCTTTCAACCTTGTCAAAACCCTTTTACAAGCAAAGATCCACAAGGGATGTACCCTCCCTTGTTCTCTTTGAACCTAGTGGATGTACCCTCCACTAGAACTGATCCACAAGAGATGTACCCTCTCTTGTTCTCAGTCAAACCCAAGTAGATGTACCCTCTACTTGTACCACAAAGGATGTACCCTCTACTTGTACCACAAAGGATGTACCCTCCAATGTGTTAAGACAAAGATCTTAGGCGGTTAAACCTTTGATACTTTGTGAATGGGGATACAAAAGAATTCTCAGGCGGTTAGTCCTTTGAACAATTTTGTATTAGGGAAAGGGAAGAATCAAAAGAATTCTCAGACTGTGTCGTTTTGAATTCCTTGACAAGGAAGAAGGGAGACACAAAAGAATTCAGGCGGTTAGTCCTTTGTTCTTTTGGAAAAGGGAGAAGAGTGACACAAAAAGAATTCAGGCGGTTAGTCCTTGGCGAATTCTTATTGGCAAAGGGAGAAGAGATGAAAAGAAAGAATAGCACAAGTTTTCAAGGTTTGGAAAAACCAGAAAACTTTGGAAAGCTTTTGGAACAAAGAAGAATAAGTTCAAAGAGATTCAAGGCTTGTAAAGGATTGTATAAGATTGATTGGAAAAGTATTAGAAAGAATGATTGGAAAAGTATTCAAGATTATTGAAATGCAAAACAAAGCCTTGCTTTTATAGACTCTTCATGTCTGGTCAAGACAACCATTTAGAAGAGTTATAACTTTTAGAAAAACTTAAAACCAATTTGAAAAAGTCAAAAACCATTTGAAGAGTTACATCTTTTGATTTATTCAGAAACAAACACTGGTAATCGATTACCAAATCAGTGTAATCGATTACACAAGGCTTTTATGTGAAAGGATGTGACTCTTCACATTTGAATTTGAATTTCAACGTTCAAAGGCACTGGTAATCGATTACCAAAACATTGTAATCGATTACAGTTTTTTGAAATTAATTGGAACGTTGTAAATTCAGTTTGAAAACTTTTTCAAATCCATTTTGCTACTGGTAATCGATTACAATAATCTGGTAATCGATTACCAGAGAGTAAAAACTCTTTGGTAAACATGTTTTGAGAAAAATCATGTGCTACTCAATTTTTTGAGAAAAACTTTTCATACTTCTCTTGATTAAGCCTTCTCTTGATTCTTGAATCTTGAGTCTTGAATCTTGATCTTGATTCTTGAGATCTTGAACCTTGAATCTTGATTCTTGACTCTAAACTTTCTTCTTGAGTCTTGAATTCTTCTTGATTCTTATCTTGAACTCTTGAATTGTTCTTGATTCACTTGAGTTGTTCTTTGATTGATCTTTGATTCACTTGAGTTGTTCTTTGATTGATCTTTGATTCACTTGAGTTGTTCTTTGATTGATCTTTGAGCTTTTTGTCATCTCCTTTGTCATCATCTTTTGTTATTATCATTGTTATCATCAAAACACCTTTGAATCACCTTTGATTCGCCATGAAGCTTTGCTTCTACACGATGTAGGGAATGATCACGGTCGCGATTCGGTAGCGCCTCAGCTTCATTTCCACTTCTTTCTTCTTCTTCTTTCTTAATTCTCTCAATTCTCTCCACCTTTGAACCATGGAACCCTTCCTCGGCCTCCCTAGCATGCCTATTTATAGGAAAATAGGCACTTGGGGCAATAGTAGCTCGCCCAGGCGAGCTAAGCCTTAGTCATGAAGCAATGAACTCGCCCAAGCAAGCTGGAGCTCACCCAGGCGAGCTGGTTTATTAACATTGAAGTCTTTTAGTGGCCTAGGTGAGCCAAAGGCTAGCCCGGGTGAGCTAGGATCCAGGAAACCATGGAAAAGACCCTTTTGCCCTTCTTTCTTGGTATCTCTTGCCTTCCTGATCGAAACACTGAATGGTCCCTTGCTTTGCACGGTAACTGACATTCAACACCATAAGTCAACTAGCAAGGATCAAAAGATCAACGAACAATAGTCCAGGGACGAAATTAGGGTATGACATGTGCCAACAAAGCATCCTGTGATGTGAGCTCCAACAAACTTCTCTTTGTAGAAATGTGAGTCCTATCATGCAATATGGCATGGTCATTGGCTGCCATGTTTTCAATCAATTCCATGGCTTCCTCAGGAGTCTTTAATTTAATCTTTCCTCCAACTGAATCATCTAGCAATTGTTTAGATTGGGGCCACAAACCATCAATGAAAATGTTGAGCTGAATAGGTTCAGTAAACCCATGAGTTGGAGTCTTTCGAAGTAGACCACGAAATCACTCTAAGGCTTCACTCAATGATTCGTCTAGAAACTGATGGAATGAGGAAATCTCTGCCTTTTCCTGAGCTGTCTTCGACTTGGGAAAATACTTCTTCAAAAATTTCTCAACCACTTCTTCCCAAGTTTTCAAGCTATTTCCCTTGAATGAAGACAACCACCTTTTGGCTTCACCGACTAGTGAAAATGAAAATAGATTAAGTTTGATGGCATCTTTTCAGAACTCCTGCTATCTTCACAGTATTGCATATTTCAATGTATGTGGCTAAATGAGCATAGGGGTCTTCATTTGGTAAACCAGGAAAGAGATTTCCTTGAATAAGCTGAATCAAGGAATGCGAGTATGAAATGTTTGTTGCTTGAACTTCTAGCTGCGTTATGCTAGTGAAAAACTACAACATGGTTGAACTAGAATAGTCCTCAAGACTCACCCTTGGTGGCTGATCTTTTGCCATTATGTTTGCTTCAGAGGCACCAACTTCAGATTCTATCAGTTCAATGGGAAATGATGATGAAGATTCAGATGAAGGCATCCTCTCGTCACTGAGGTCAGTTGTCCTATCCTGTAGCTCTCTTCTTTTCTTTGCTGTGTTGTTTCTTCTACAAGTAGACTTAATCTCCAAATCCAATGGAGCTTAAGTCCCCTGCAGGAGTTTTACCTCGCATAAAAGAAGCAAGCTGCTACAGAGCAATTAACCAAGACAAGAGATTAAATTAAATGGAAAAGAACTAACAGCACAAAAACAAATCAATGAATAAAGAATAATTGCTTCCAAACTGTGACATACACATTAAGTAAAAAGAAATTCCCAGCAACAGCGCCAAAAACTTGTTAACCGATTGCCAAGTGCACCAATTCGTTCAAGTAGTAATTAAAACGGTAAGACCGAGTATCGTATCCAAAGGGAATTTCTTGTACTTCAATGACACATATTCAGTTTGTAAGCAATTTTTAGTTGAAGTAAAGTGAAATGAAGCAGCTCATTCATGTCATCAAGTAAACTATAATAATTTTTCTTAACTTAAAAGCAAATGCTCAAAATAAACGTTGAGATTGAAACGAAACGAATACCAAGGTGAATATGTCGGGGAGCATTCTACTAAACATTCTCTTGATGTGATTGATGAAGTTTTCTCTATTTAACATTATCCTAATATTCTTTGCACCGTCTAATTTACTCTAACTGCAATCCCTCACATGAAAGAGCCTAACCCTCCTAGTTTCATTCTTGATTCCTCAACAAATTCAGTCTAAGTAAGCTGCATTACGAATTAGATGCAATTTCTACTAGATTACTTCACACTATTCCTAGAAATGAAGGCTTCTAGTTGTTCTACCAAGTTCTAAGGACTAAAAGCATTTCCCAACACTTAAGTCCTAACAAAACATATAAATGGATGGTCAAGCCACAAATATTAAAAATAACCACAAATAGAAGCAGAGAACACTAGCAAATAATATTAAATAGATAGTTAGAGTTTTTACATCAAGGGTGCTCAGTGGAAAAATCCCTCCAACAATGAAGTGTTTAGCCCTCCATTAGCATGGAGAGCTCATTACAAGGCTAAAAACAAGATAGAAATGGAGTGGTGAAGTAAAGGTATGAAGAAAGCAGCTTCCTTTCCTTCCCTCAGCCTTGATGCTCTATTTTCTTCTCCCTACGCTGCATGTCTCTTTGTTTTTCTTTCTCTTCCAATTTTAAAGACTTTTGGGCTTTTCATATTACGAACGCGAGCTCAACGAGCATGTTCCCTTAGCGAGAGTTAGTGACTGGGCACTTAACGGATGTGGACGCGCTAAGCATGAGAAGCGACAAAGGGTTCACTGGGCGAGCTGGCTGCGCGCTTAGTGCACTGCTTTCTGCCTTTACATTCTCTAAGGCTCTTCTCTCACAGAGTGATCTGGCTTCCTCACTAAGTGGATTAGCCTCGCTTAGCTAATCTGGCTCGTTGAGTGAGCTCTTCAGCAGCACTTCCAAATCTTCCTTTCTTAAACCTAAAAATCCAAATAATAACAATATTAATCATCAAAATGAAGCCTCCACTGTGTAAAACTCACACACAATCAATTATTTACAAAACTCCCACAAGAAACCATAAAATTATAGGCACATTGCTACTTTTTATCTACTCTTTAATGCATTTTGTACTCTTAAATAGCAATTATCAGCTACTATTAGTGAATAAGAGAAGAAAAGAAAAGAACTTTATAGTAACTCACAACTTCATAATCGTTTGGTTATGAAGATTTTTTCTGGGAAGTGAGTTGTATCTTTTGAGTTGAAGAAGATCACCTTCTCAATCCAACAAGGTTTTTGTGGAAAGATTGTGTCGCAACCTACCCTTCGGCGGGAGGGCGAGCGAGACTTAAGGGTGCGCCTTCCAAAAAAAGGAAAATGTGTGGGAGTCGTCACCAATGTTTATTCAAGGAAAACGTTAGAAAAACAAAAAAAGGGTCTACAAATTTTAAGAATAAAAAGGTTCGGGAGTTGTTTATGTACGGGGAAGGTATTAGCACCCGACGCGTCCGTCACAAGGGACGGCAGTCTTTAGTCAAGTGTGCAAAATCATGACTTCAATATGTATTTGTTTTCCCTTTTTTATGATTTTTATCTTTTGGGGTCGACAAGAGTGTGGCTTTTGCTCCTACGTATCCTCAAGTGCGATGAGGAACTCAGACCTATATAGTTCTTAAAAGCAAGAAAATTATACATAGGGGTTGATTTTAAACTTTTGAAAGGTTCATTTTAACCGATAAAAGTAAAAGAGATCGTTCAGGCGTTGGACCTTGAACGGATTCAAGCGATTTTTATGGGTAAAAGCTTGGTTATGTGTTGATTTTAACTTTGGTTTTACTTATTTACTTTCAAACTCATTAAAAGATGACTTGCAAAGTAAATGACCGGTTAAAACTTTATTTTACACTGATAAAGTGAGATTACGGCACAAACAATCAGTTGAAATTTTATTTTACAATGATAAAGTGAGATTACGGCACAAACGATCGGTCGAAACTCACTTTACACAAAGAAATGAGATCACTGATGGTAGAAGAATGAAGATGAAGATGCGAAAAGCAAGAAGGGACCCCTAAGGGTGCATAGAATCAATTCAAAACTTCAAAATAAAAACTAACCGGTCAATGAACGAAGAACGATGTAGGAATCGATCACGGAAGCGCCTCGACCTTGTTTTTTCTTCTTCTTTCTCCTTCTTCTCACTAATTTCACTACAATGCTCTCAATATATGAAGCTGAACCCCTTCCTTCAGCCCCCTCATGCTTATTTATAGAAAATGAAGGGAGTAGGTTGAACAGCAACTTGCCCATGCAAGCTGTTGCTTCAACCTGAAGTAACCTTGCTCGCCCAGGCGAGCTAGTTACTTCACTCCTAAGTTTTCTAGTGGGCCCAGGGGTCTGAAAAAGCCTCTGTCATACCCTAATTTCGTCCGGGGACCATCCATTGTTGGGATGCGACCCTCGTTTGACCACTTCGAGGTACTTGGCACCTATCGTTAGGCAATTCGTGAAGTTCCAAGACATGCCAGAAGTCAAAAGAAAGCATTGTAGCACAATCCGTAAAGTTTTGTAACATTCCAGAAAGCAAAAAAGGGATGATTACATAATTTGTAAGGTTCCGTAACATTACGGAAGGAAAACAAGTATCGTTACGTAATTCATAAGTTTCCGTAACGTTACGGAAAAAGAATCAGCAAAAAAAGGCAAGGGGTGTATTTAGTAAAAAAGGGGTGCAAATAACAACCAGGCCCATTTGGGCCTTCCAGGAAGTTCTCCAGAAGGCACCGCCTTCTGGAGGAAGCAACCTAGCTCGCCTGGGCGAGCTGGGTGGCAAGCTTCTCCTTCCTTTTCCTATAAATAGGGGAAGGAGGGAAGAACAAAAAGGTTCAACCCTCCTAGTATCTGAGACTCACTTAAAATTAGTGAGAAAAATTGTTTCCGTGAAGAAAATCCAAGCCGAGGCGCTTCCGTGACGTTTCCGTGGGTTATTTCGCGAAGATTTTCAACCGTTCTTCATCGTTCTTTGTTCATTCTTCGTCGTTCTTCGGTCTTCAACCGGTAAGTTCCCGAAATCGAACTTTTCAATTCATTCTATGTACCCTTAGTGGTCCTCATTTGTTTCGCGTGCTTTTATTTCCATTTCATTTACTTTCCGTACCCCTTTTGACGTGCTTTAGTCATTTATTTAAGTCATTTTCTTGCCTAATCAAAAATAAAATAAATTTTCACCGATCGTTCATATTGTAACATCCTTTAATTTCTGTTAAAATGAATTCCGACCGTTCGGTCATGCCGTAACCACGTTTAAAACCAAAAAGAGGCAAAATAATAATATAATAATCAAAAAATATCTTTTAGTAAAATAACCAAAAAAATCAATCGGATGTTTTTCTTTGGGATTTTTCTTTCTTAATCGAATCGACTAATAACCAAAGTGAAACTAAGGCTGAAATCAATTCATAAATCAAACTTTGGTCATCACCTAGAAAGCCATTTTAAAGGTCCAACGCCTTAAAATGGTCTTTTCCACCTTTATTGTTTAAACATAGATTTCTAAAAAAGCCTAAAATCAATACGTAACTTTATTACCTCTTGCAAAAATAAAGAGATCATTAATGGTCCAATGCCTTAATGTTTTCTCTCTTTTCAAAAGAATCGAAAGATTGTTTAATTGTCCAATGCCTTAAATGACCTTTCATTCAGTAAAAACATATCTGCAAAAAAAGATAAAAAAATAACTTAACCAAACGCTTTGTTCACAAAGAACTACGTAGGTCTGATTTCCTTATCACAATTGAGGAATACGTAGGAGCAAGGGAAACCCCTCGTCGACCACAAAAAGATAAAAAAAAATATAAAAAGACATAAGAACGTAAAAAAGGGAAAATAATATAAATTGAAGTCACATTTGCACAATAGATTAAAGGTTGCCGTCTCTTGTGACGGACGTGTGGGGTGCTAATACCTTTCCCGTGCGTAAATACAACTCCTAAACCTTTCACTTAAAGTTCGTAGACCACATCTTTTCCGTTTTTTCCGACGTTTTCCTCAAATAAACGTTGGTGGCGACTCCGCGCGTATTCCTTTTTTGGAAGACGCACCCGCGAGTCTCGCGTCGCCTTCCCGCCGAAGGATAGGTTGCGACAGCCTCCAAATCACCCTTTTACCCTCATTCTTGGGTATTTTTCATATTCTTTCCCGAAACGTCGAAAAACCTTTTGGATTGCACGACAACTGATGTTAAGCATCTCAATTCGACTGGCAAGAATCAAAATGTTTGCAAATGATCGTCCCCGGACGAAATTAGAGTCTGGCAGATTGGTCAAGTTGTATCTCTCTTACTCGTTTTTTTTGTATGGTTTTACACGATCTTTTTTGTTATGCATGAATTACTTAAAGCATTCTAGAATAATGTTTTCTAGTTTAGGCTAAGAGTAGGGTTCTCTAGGCTTATATTCACAAAGGACCCTAGTGTTGGGTGCCTTAGTCTCTTTTTTCGTTGTGGGAATTGTAGATTGGCTTTGATTGCTTGTAAGGATTCTTGATGCATAGTGAAAATCTAATTCTAGTTTTGGATTAGATAATTAGATTAGCATCTCTAGTAATAGAAAGCGAATTAGTATAAAAAGATTGTGTCTTTCTTCTCATGTTCTGATCTTTTTCTCTCATTCAAGTATTAATACAGTTTTTTGTAAAGTTTCAAGTTTTATATTTATGAAAGAAAGTATGTTAATGAAGGATCATGTTTAAGGAATGATTGATTAAGTATTGATTACGTTTGATTCATATATGTGTTTGTGATACGATCCATACAAAAGTTTTTTGTAACTTTGCTTTTTAAAAGTTACATTTTGTTTTGAAAACCAATTCACCCTTCACCCCTCTTGGTTTATTAAGTTCCATCGTCTTTTTTCAATTGGTATCATAGCTAATTCTTGAAAGCTACTCAATATCATAGTTTTTCTAAACGATGGTCTCAAAACAAATCACTTTCAAAGAGAGTACATCTTTGAATTGACCTCCTTTGTTTGAGGGTGAACATTTTTCTTTTTGGAAAAAGAGAATGGAATCTTTATTCAATCAATTGATCTTGGTGCATGGAATGCCATCATTAAAGGTCCTTTCATTCCTACTAAAGAACTAAATGGTGAATTAATATCGAAAGAATGGGATGAAATGAGAGATGATGAGAAAAGAAAAGTGCAAGATGATAAAAAGCTAAAAACATTTTAACTTCTGGTTTATCTTTTGATGAATTCCTTTGTACTGCAAGGTGAAAAAGTGCAAAAGAAATTTGGAATGTGCTTGAAGTCACTCACGAAGGAATAGAGGATGTGAGAAGAGTGAGAAAGCACACTCTTGAATCCGAATATGAAGCGTTCCAAATGAAGAATGGGGAAACCATTTCAGAACTTCAAACAAAAATGTTTGAAGATGAAGAGCTGGACATCAAGATTTTAAATTGTCTTACAAGAACTTGGGAACCAAAGATTACAACAATCAAGGAATCCAAGAATCTAGCTACTATGACAATGGAAGCTCTCTTCTGTAAATTGCTTGCCTATGAACATGAACTGACTCAACAGTGTTATGCAAAAGAAACATAAAAGAAAAGAAAAGGAATTGCACTAAAAGTAAACTCCTCAAGGGAAGAATACAAAGATAGTTCTAGCGGTGAGGAAGATGTAGAAAACTTCAATTTGATGGTAAGAAAAATTGGAAAATTTCTTAGGAAAACCAAGGACATAAAATTCTCTAAATCGTCCAAGACTGAGAACAACAATAACAACAATAGCTACACATGTTTCAAATGTGGTAAACAAGGTCATATAAAATCCGAGTGTCCTATCTACCTTAGAAAACATGGTGAGAAGAAAGGAAAGAAGGACATAAAACAAAAGAAAGCCTACATAGCATGGGAAGATAGTGCGTCAACAACCTCCGACTCTTCCAGTGATGAAGAAATTGCAAATGTATGCTTAATGGCAATGTCCATGAATGATCCATCAACAAATGAAGAAATTGAGGTAAATCATGATTTTGAAGAAATTCAAGAAGCATTTAATGAAATGCATGAAGAAGCTCAAAGGCTTGTTGTTTTAAATAAAAAGCCAAAAAGCAAACTGAAAGTACATATCACTAAATTGGCTTCTACACAAGGTAAGTTGAATGAATTAAAGAAAGAAAATGAAAAGCTTGTTTCAAGATGTAAAGCCACTGCTTGTGATGATATCTCTACTTCCTTTAACATGGATGATTACAATTTTTTGCATAAAGGGCTAGGGGGGTCAATTATGTGGAAGCAATGCTTTCCAAGATTATTTTGATGATGTCAAAGACTCAAGTCAAGAATCAAGAGTCAAGCAAGTTTCAAGAATCAAAGAGTCGTTCAATCAAGATTCAAGATTAAAGTGAAGATTCAAAGAGAAGACTCAATTAAGATAAGTATTAAAAGAGTTTTTCAAAATATTGAATAGCACAATTTTGTTCAAGAGAATTTTTCAAAGAAAAATCTTTTACCAAGAGTTTTACTCTCTGGTAATCGATTACCTGAAGGCAGTAATCGATTACCATTAGCCAACTTTCTTTTCAAACTGATTTACAAAGCTATAATCGATTACCATAATCATGTAATCAATTACCAATGTTTTAAAACGTTAGATTTCAAATTTCAAGAGTCACAACTTGTGATAAAACTTTTTCAAATAATTTCAAACTTGTGTAATCAATTACACAATACTTGTAATCAATTACCAATGTTTTTAAACATTGGTTTTCAAATTTAAACATGAAGAGTCACATCTGTTGATGTGTAATCGATTACAATACAATGGTAATCGATTACCAATGACTTATTTTGAAAATTAAATTACCAAAAGTCACAATTCTTAAAGTGACTAGTTTCTGAAGATTTTTCAAAAGTCACAACCTTTAAAGTGACTAGTTTTCAAAAGAGTCACAACTTTTAAAGTGACTAGTTTTCAAAAGAGTCACAACTTATAAAAAGTGACTAGTTTTGAATAAATTTCCAAGAGTCATAAACTTTTAACTTGAGTCATCAAATGACAATAAATATGTGACAATGGCACGAATTTTAAAAGAAACAACTTTCAAAAATTTTTCATTCATTCAAAGCATTCTTCTAAGATTTTTTTGTTCAAAACTTTCTTTATTCAAGAAAAGTTCATTGTCCAAAAAACTTGTGTTATTCTTCTTCTTCATTCCTTCTCTCTCTTGCCAGAAGAATTCAAAGGACTAACCGCCTGAGAGTTCTTTTGATTCTTCCTTCTCCCTCTTGCCAAAAGATTCAAAGGACTAACCGCCTGAGAATTCTTTTGATTCTTCCTCTTCCCTTTATACAAAAGATTTCAAAGGACTAACCACTTGAGATATCCTTTGTTTCCCCTTACAAAGATTCAAGGGACTAACCGCCTAAGAATTCTTTGTCTTAACACATTGGAGGGTACATCCTTTGTGGTACAAGTAGAGCGTACATCTACTTGGGTTGTAATACTGAGAACAAGAGAGGATACATCTCTTGTGGATCAGTTCAAGTGAAGGGTACATCCACTTGGTTGTTCAAAGAGAACAAGGGAGGGTACATCCCTTGTGGATCTTTGCTTGTAAAGGATTTTACAAGGTTATTGGAAATCTCAAGAATCGATGGTTGCTTGGGGACTGGATGTAGGCACGAGTTGTTGCCGAACCAGTATAAATCTTGTGTTTGTCTTCTTCTTCCCTACACTCTTTACTTTTTCCCTGTGTACTTTTATTTCCACTTTACTTTTGTCTAAGTTATTGTTTTTGTTCTTTACTTCATCATAACTTAGTAGGAAAGCCTAATTGAATCTAGTAACATTAAGAAGGATAAATTTTTAATTATTCAATCTTGAATTGTCCATTTGAACAGTTTGGAAAAAGTCATTTTTTATATTTGATTCTTACGTAGAGGTTTAGTCTCTTTTATTAAATTTGATGAAATTTCGGTTGAGTGTATTTCGTATTGCTCTCCGGGTGCATACATGATTGTGGTGAAATTGATGTCACTACTTTCATGTTGTGTACTTGGAAACTAATGCAAAATGTTGCCGAAATTTTGTCAAATTTAATAAAAGAGACTTAACATTCACATATGAATCAAGTATAAGAAAAAATCTTCCTGAATAGGATAGGACCACACCTTTAAGGAAAAAAGTGAAATGTTCTTGCATGAGATAACTTTGTGAGTATCACAAAAGAATAAAGATGGATCAGAGTTAGATGAAAACACCATGCATCAGTGATGAGTACGAGAATGGTGTTGAATAGTGTTTGGAATTTGCTGAATGAAATGCACAAGCATTGGATGCGAAATATAAGTGTCCTTGTGTTAATTGTGGGAATGGGAGATTGCATGTACTAAATGACATAAGGACAAATCTTATATGTGAGGGGATTCTTCAAATGTATACAACATGGATATGGCATGGTGAATTGCCAAAAATGTGAATCGTGTCCCAAACTGAGAATGCTGATGTAGACATGGGAGATTGATTAGAGGAGATGATCCGTGATGTTGGAAAAGAGCCATATTAGCAAGAAAATACACCTTTTGTATCCGGGATGCACATCCTTCACACAGTTGTCAATGGTGTTAGCATTGGTCAATTTGAAAACAAGGTTTGAATGGAGTGATAAAATCTTCACTGAACTACTTGTGGTGTTAGATAAGATGCTTCCAAAGCAAAACACATTGCTGAAAAATAACAATGAGACAAAGTAGATTTTATGTCCTGCGAGCATGAAGTACCAAAAAAATGCATGTGTGCCCTAATGACTCCATATTGTATAGAAATTAGTTTGTAGAAATGTCTAAGTGCCCCAACTGTGGGGTATCAAGGTACAAAGTGAAGGATGACGACTGTAGTAATGATGAAAGCACAAAGAAAGACCCCTCCAACAAAGGTTTGTTGGTATCTTTCGATAATTCCAAGGTTTAAGCAATTGTTTGCTAATGGAGATGATGCTAAAATTGTAGATCATTTGCGACTTTTTTCAAATTGCAGATCTTTTGATCTCCATGCTTAGTCAAACATCCACACCAAAATTGTGATAAAGAATAAAAAAAAGGTAGGAGAGAAAATAAATTTGACCTTGATGATCAACTTCTCTTGTTAAAAGTTTTATTCCCCAAATTTAGGAGGAAAAAAATTGAGATTAAGTAGGAATGGAATGGATTGTCTTGCATCTTCTTTTATTATATTCCATTCCTATTTTTAATTAGAAACTAGTCAATAGAATAATTTTTCCTTCCACTATAACTCTATTTTATCCTCTACTACCCATCTAAACATGGCCTAAGTTAATATATTTTATAAATATTCAGGGGTTAATTAAATTAGTTTTTTTAACTTGAAAGATAATTTAGCATTATTTTTAATACTTTAAAAATAATTTTAATTCTTTATTTTAGCTTGAACCATTCCTTTAGTGACCTACCTAATGTTATTGTAGAAATTTTCAAGATCAATGATTAGATCATGCAAGCTAAAAATGCTTTTTCTTGTATAAAGAAAGGAATTATTTGATCCATTTTCATAATAATAATAATAATAATAATTTGAGCACCCATTTCAAATGCATATCCAAATTTTGCACAACAGGTTATGAAAATCCACGAGAAGCAACCGGTCGCTGCCTGTGGATATTGAGGTTCCACAAGTGGTACTTCCTAATCCGGTATTTGAAGCAATTGTTCGAATTCCTTATGATCCAACCATTTGAAAAGCTAGAAAATATTTGTTTTTTTTATTCGTAATATTTGAATATGAAATCATAAAAGTATAACACTCATATTATGAGCAATTAATTGAATTAAATCCATTTGATTGAAAAGAAAATATTTGATGATGAAATTAAGAATTTATTTGATGTGTTTGTGTGTTTCTTCGAAACAATCAAGTCATGAGCATGACAGGCGACGTGCCTTGCCAATTGCTGCAATGGACCAGAAACTAAGTCAAGTCAACCCCCAAATAATAGTGCCCGTCACATACGCTATGATATGACATATTCATTCTAATTAATGAAACTATTCTTGAAAATTTTGTAGTGTTCAGAGAAATTAATATGGCCATTCCTCCTCTTACACTTATCTGCAAGCTATTATGGTTACTCTTCTCTCAAATCTGTTATGCAACTGACACCATCACGCAGGATCAGCAACTTTCGGATGATGGCAGCACCTTGGTTTCTAACGGCGGAACCTTTGAGTTGGGTTTCTTCAATCCCGGGAGTTCCAATAACCGCTATGTCGGAATCTGGTACAAAAAAATCTCTATTAAAACAGTAGTTTGGGTTGCCAACCGTGACAACCCAATAGTCAGACACAACTCAAGCAAGCTGGTCATAAGGCAAGAGGGAAACCTCGTACTCCTCAGCAACAACAACCAGTCTCTTCTTTGGACTACAAATGTAACAAAAAAGGCTTCGAGTTCGAGTCCAATTGTGCAACTCTTGGACACTGGAAACTTGGTAATTAAAGATGGTATCAACGAAGAGAGTGTTTTTCTGTGGCAAAGCTTTGACCATCCTTGTGACACGCTATTGTCGGGAATGAAGCTTGGGTGGGACTTAAGAACTGGGCTTAACCGGCGTCTTACTTCTTGGAAAAGCTGGGATGATCCGTCTTCGGGAGACATTGTTTGGGAGGTAGTGATAGGAAACAATCCTGAATTGGTCATGTGGAAGAGTAAAGTTGACTACTTTAGGACTGGGCCTTATACTGGGAATATGTTCAGTGGAGTATATGCGCCGAGGAATAACCCACTTTATAATTGGAAATTTGTGAGTAACAAAGATGAAGTGTATTTCCAATACACCTTGAGTAATAGTTTTGTGGTTTCTATAATTGTTTTGAACCAAACCCTTAATCTTCGTCAACGCCTCACTTGGATTCCCGATACCAAGACTTGGACGGTTTACCAATCCTTGCCACTAGATAGTTGTGATGTTTATAACACTTGTGGGCCAAATGGAAATTGCATCATTGCTGGGTCGCCAATTTGCCAGTGCTTAGACGGGTTCAAGCCGAAATCGCCCCAACAGTGGAACGCAATGGATTGGAGGCAAGGGTGTGTGCGCAGTGAAGAGTGGAGTTGTGGGGTAAAAAATAAGGATGGTTTTCAAAGACTTGCTAGTATGAAACTGCCAAACACTACATTTTCTTGGGTTAACGAAAGTATAACACTTGAGGAGTGTAGGGCCAAATGTTTGGAAAACTGTTCGTGCACAGCTTATTCGAACTTGGACACAAGGGGAGGAGGTAGTGGGTGCTCCATTTGGGTTGGTGAACTTGTTGACATGAGAGATGTAAAAAGCGGACAAGATTTATATGTTCGAATAGCCACTTCGGATCCAGGTAAGGCCTATATGATATTCTTCTAATTACCATGTTTTAGTATGATGTTAATTTGTGGAGCGACTTTCTTTATTTCTCACTTTTCCAACCATTTAATTAACACGTCATTATTTCCTGTCACATTATATCACTAGAATTATCAAATAAGTCAATCTATTATATCAAATGGTAAAAAAGTAAATTGGGTCAATACAATCCAAATCTTTTAGGATTGTGTTCTTATTGGCCCGGACTGATCCATTGACCTGCTTGGGCCAATCAAAAAATGATCTTGTAGTTTTTTAATCTAAACTTATCTGAATTTTAAAATAATAATAATAATAGGTCCAATGTTTTTCAGATCAACATTTTGCTTGGTAGCTGTCTATATCATCTATCATTCCTGTTTTTTTTTATATAGTTACTAGTGCTTCGTTTCTTTGTTAACCTATAAATGCAGATGGTAAACATGAGCGTCAAAAAAAGGTAATCTTGGTGGTTGCGATCACTGTTTCGCTGGTCCTTGTGATGTTATTAGCATTCTGTGTTTACATGATCAAGAAAAAATATAAAGGTGAGTTTCTTACCTAGAAATCTTTTTTATTTCACATACATTTTAAAATTTAAGAGAACACCTACAATGTCATAAATAGAATATTTACACACTTGTGAATCTCATAAATTCATTCTTCATGTTTTTCTTATTTATGATCTTTAAGAGTATTTTGTCCTTATTTAGTACACTGAACTTGATAAATTAGAATGTACACAGTTGTAAAAATGTGCCCCTGTACTAGTATAATTGTAATACTGATCGAAAAATTAAAAATAGTATTATAAGTGTAAAATACAACATTATTAAATTAATAATTAATGATGTTATTCATTACCAACCATATATTGTGAAAGGAAAGTATATATAGGTTATGTTAAGTAAAACTACCTGAAAAGGTAATCTAAAGTTGAAAGTTGAAAATGTAGTTGGTAGCTACAAGCTAAAAAATTGAAAAATCAACTTATTAAATTATAAGTGTTTGATAAAACTAGTTGTTAAATTAGTTGAAAAGTGTAAAGTGTCAGAAAAATAATAAAATCATGATTTATTTAAAAAAAATAACAAAGAAAATAAATAAATATATTAAGGATAACAGTGGAAGAAAATATAAAAAAAATTAAAAGTTAGAAGTTAACGTTTTAAAAAATGCTACTTCAAGTAGTCTTTCAAAAAATGCTGAAAGTTACTAAAAAGACTTGTTTACTGAACTGTCAAACAAGTTTTTTAACTAATAAGAAAAACTAGAAACCAGTTGAAATGTCTTAGTGAACATAGTGATAGTGATAGTCATTTTTTCCTATTTCAAATTGGAATCTTCATGTTTATTTCGTGTCAAAATGTATATATGTTTAGGTTATATTTGAAAAAACTAACTGAAAACTGAAAAATTATTTTATTGACTTACAAGTGTTTTGGTAGCTAAAATGTTTTGCCAAATACACTCTTAATTTAATACATTTTATGGTTGAGTGCCCAATTAATAAACCCACAAACTTTTGTGCCTCCCAAATTTTGTACGAGTTTTCATCAGTGTTATTACAAAAGCGGCCATGGCGACGCCATGGCGGAATGGCGCTGCAGAATTTTGGAAAAACGCCACCAAATAGAGGTGGCGTTGCGGGTTGCTTATGGAAGCGCTATGGCGGTCATGGCGGAATAGTGGATTTTTTTATTTTAAAAAACGTGCGCGACAAGGGTTGGGCTGACCCGACCCAACCATACCCGAGTTTCTCCTCTTCAGCGGCACGACCAGCAACAGTCTCCAGCGCGACGAACGACGGCGCGGGCATCGGCAACGCACACGACAATCGCAGATGACGTTCTCGAGCGCGATGGCAGCAGACCAGCAGACGATGCACGCGAGAGACCGACGACCAAGGCACGAGACATGCGACCGCCGCATGACGCACGACACACGTCGACGGCGACGACAGTGCTCTGGTGCGTTTTATTTTTTTTTGTTTTGTCCATGGCAATCTGGCCTCTTAAACAAAGAAGGAAGAAAATCTAGGCATTTGAGAATTGTCTGTTTTTTTTTTCCTGGGCTGAGGGCGTTTTCTTTTTTCTATTTGACACCGTTTTTTATGAGGGTAGCTTTTTTTTCCTTTTTCTATTTGACACCCTTTTTTATTTTTGACACCCGTTTTTTGTTTTTGTTTTCTGTTATTTGAATGCAATTCATTGTTTTTTTAATTTTTTATTTATATTTATACGTATATTTTTATTATTTTTTTGTCCGCAATTTTCCGCTACGCCATCCGTCATATTTTTATGGTGAATTTTTTACTTTCCGCCATGAACTGCCATCCGCCATTAACAACATTGATTTTCATATAAAATCCCTCGATGCATTGAATGGAGGCTTCATATGATTATTGCATTGCAATCCAAGTTTAGATGTTTCTTTATAAGCGATGATATTGATCTCATTTCATAAACTAAAGGAAAAACAGAGATAAGGATGTCGATAGAGCAGAAAGATCAAGGCGGCCAAGAAGACTTGGAACTTCCTTTCTTTGATCTTGCTACCATAATTACTGCCACTAATAACTTTTCAATTAACAATAAACTCGGTGAAGGTGGTTTTGGGCCAGTATACAAGGTAAATTTGAAACCTTCCTATGAATATTGTATAAGAAAACTCATGAATCTTATTATATCCAAATTTTTTCTTAACCGCAAAAAACATAGGGTTTATTAGTAGATGAACAAGAAATTGCAATCAAGAGGCTTTCAAGAAGTTCAGGACAAGGATTGAAGGAATTTAGGAATGAAGTTATATTGTGTGCTAAACTTCAACACCGAAATCTTGTTAAGGTTCTTGGTTATTGCATTGAAGGAGAAGAGAAAATGTTAGTCTATGAATACATGCCCAACAAAAGTCTTGATTTGATTCTTTTTAGTAAGTATTTTCTATAAAAATGTTTTGAAATTAGTATAACAAATAATTGATTTGTTTTACTTGTCATTTTAGAAAGGAAAGACTAATCAACCTATATTGGATAATCTTGACAGATTCTGTTGAAAGTAAATTTTTAGACTGGCCAATGCGTTTCAACATTTTGAATGCAATTGCTCGGGGGCTTCTTTATCTTCACCATGATTCTAGATTGAGGATCATACACAGAGATCTGAAAGCAAGCAATATTTTATTAGACAATGATATGAATCCAAAAATATCAGATTTTGGCCTTGCTAGATTGTGTGGAAGTGATCAAGTTGAAGGGAGTACAAGCATCATAGCAGGAACACAGTAAGTATCTTAAAATATTAGTGCCAAAGTCTTGCAATAATTAATGAAATTTGAAATTAATTTTTCTGTGATTCCTTTTATAGTGGTTACATGGCCCCTGAATATGCCATTGATGGATTATTCTCTATAAAATCGGATGTATTCAGCTTTGGAGTATTATTGCTAGAAATTGTTAGTGGAAAGAAAAACAAAGGACTCACCTACCAAGATCACGATCATAATCTTATTGGTCATGTGAGTAACACAAAATATAATGTGATTTTCCCATCATAAAATGTTATATAACAAATGTACTAAATTTTTGTAGGCTTGGAGATTGTGGAAAGAAGGTACTCCAGAGCAATTGATTGATGCTTGTTTGGCAAATTCATGTAGTATATATGAAGTTGCACGGTGCGTTCAAATTAGCCTTCTATGTTTACAACATCATCCAGACGATAGGCCGAACATGACATCAGTAGTTGTAATGTTGTCGAGTGAAAATGTTATACCTGAACCCAAGGAGCTTGGTTTCTTAATTAGAAGGGTCTCGAACGAAAGAGAACAATCTTCTAATAGACAATCTTCTTCAATCAATGAAGTAACTATGTCACTTTTAAATGCTAGATAAAACATTGATTTATTTATTATTCTTATATTAAATTTTGTAACTAATAGATTGGTTTATTTAAACTATGTAACAGATCATTGTTAAGAAATTTATTAGAATGGTTTTATTGGGTGTAAATAGAAATAAATTAATTTTGCATGTTCTCCTTTTAAAAGACACTAAATTCCCATTTTCAATTCTTCATTTATTTATTTGTTTCCCACTTTGATTTCCCTTAAGCATATTATAATTGTAAGGTTAAAATATCTATTTTTTAAAATTTGTAATTTTAGTTCTTCTATTTTAAATTGAGACATTTTGTCTCCCACTTTTAAAAAATTTGTGATTTTAGTTTAGTCTTCGTATTTTTTAATTGAGACATTTGTCTCTTACTTTTAAAAAATATGAAATTTTAGTCCCTCTTTGTCAATTTCATACTTGATTATGTATTTTTTTTAATTCTTTTTTTTAATAAAAAAATATTTGTCATTTGACCATAATGACTAAAACTGTGAGTAGAGGATGAAATATCTCAATTTAAAAATGATGAATTTTTTAAAAGTGAGGGATGAAATATTTTAATTAAAAAAATAAGGGAACTAAAATCACGAATTTGAGAAAATATGAGAATGAAAATTACATTTTAACTTGATTGTAAACATGATTTACTCAATGTGTCTAATACCACACATAATATGTTTTATTTATAAAATTTTTTTAATATAATTATGGACACAATGAAAGAATAAAAAATTTCTATTAGTTTTACATTGCCAAAATTTTTAATAATAAAATTATTTAATTGAAAATACTATTTTTATATATATAAAGTGAAAGTAATTGTTTGCATTGTTCCTATAATTTTAGTTACAAATATTTGAACGAATTGAACATTGATTAGTTATTTGTAATTTAAAAAGAAAAAAGGAAAACAAATTGTAACAGTTAAAAATTACCAATATATTTAAATTAATTACAATAATTAATTTTATTGTAGTTGTAGTTTTTTAGCCGCCACTATATTAAAATTAAGGGTAAAATATGTTTGGAGTTCCTGTAAAATTTAAAAAGTACTAATTTTGTCCCATAAAATTTTTCCTATTAATTTCGTCCCTCTAAAATTGAAACCTATTTTTTTTAGTCCAACTTACTAACTTTGTTTGAGACTGGCTAATGATACTATGTGTGGCATCAACAGGGACCCAAAATTCATTTTCCCCTTCCTCTTTCAGTAAACGTTGTTGTCGCAGGTGTTCAATGTCAAGGATCACTCATTCAACCTTTGCAACAACTTCCTCAGTGCATACCATTACCAGGCTGCCAACAACATCCATGACGATTTTTTAGTAAGGTGTGTGTTCTAGGAACAGAAATAGCAATTGACATGGAAGTCCAAGCGCTGAAAGTATTTAGTGACTCCAAGCTAATGGTCAACCAATTGAATAATACCAAGTCAAAGAGTCGATCTTACAAAAGTATGTCTACAAAATAGGGGTAATCAAAGAAAAGTTCAAAAAGTTGGAATTCACCTACATTACAAGACAAGAAAATGCAAGAGCCCATCTACTATATATATAAAAAAAAACTATCCTACATTGAAAGACATGCAAGTATGGAGAACTTTGTCTACCAAACAATGCATGCCCCGAGGTTCCTCATGATGATAGAAAGCCAAAAGAGTTAAATGACATCAATTTTGTAATACATAACGAACGATATCGAGCAGGAAGATGAAAAGGAAAGGTGGAAACTGCAAAGAGATTCCAAATTTTGTATAATAGATGACAAACTTTACAAAAAAGGGTTCACTCAACCACTCTTGAAATGTCTAAGAGCAGTTGAGGTAGAATATGTGACAGTTGCGATACATGAAGAGTGTTGTGGTCAACATTCTAGACATAGGACTTTGGCAAGGAAAATACTGAGAGCAGGCTATTACTAGTTGACAATTGAAACCGATACAACCAACAATGTGCAAAGATGTGTCGACATACCACATGCACGAGCAAATGACTAGGCCCTTTTCCAAGGGCTCCAAGACAAGTCAAATACTTGGTGGTAGCAGCCAACTATTTCACCAAGTGGGAAGAGGCAAAAACACTTGCTACCATAACATCTAAGAACATTGAGAACTTTGTGTTCAGGTAAATAATTTTGAGATTTGGGATCCTCGATGTCATAATAACCAATAATAACACCCAGTTCACTATATACAATTCCGCCAATTGTTATTAGGTTTGAACAACAAGAAAATGTTAACTTTTATGGAGCATCCTTAGACTAACAGTCAAGTCGATAGTAAACTGGATTATCCTGCAAGGCCTAAAGAAAAGGGTAAAATAGGCTAAAGGAACCTGGGTAAAGCAACGACCACATGTCCTACAGGCGTATGGAACAATCCCACACTTCGCCATAAGGGAAAACCCATTCAGGATGGTATACGGGACTGAAGCAGTCATTCCCCTAGAAATAAGGGAGCCAACCTTAAGAATCACAAATCTGAATTTGAATTTGAATTAGGATGAGGGAAACCTCAGAAAATGCCCCCCCCCCCAAGCCGACATTGGTAGGAAAACTCGCAAAAAAATGGGAAGAATGATACTGGGTAATAGTAAAAATCGAAAACTTCTCATTTATTTGAGGAAAACGTTAAAAAAACCAAAAGAGGTATGCGAATTTAGAAAATAAGGGTTCGGGAGTTGTTTACGCATAGGGGAGGTATTAGCACCCCATACACCTATCATAAAGGACGACAACCTTTATTCAAGTGTGCAATGTGACTTTAAAATTATTTATTTTTCCCTTTTTATATTTTTATTTTTTATTTTTTTTGGGGTCGACAAGGGGATGCCCTTGCTCCTATGTATCCTCAAGTGCGATTAGGAATTCAGACCTACATAGTTCTTTAAGTTTGAATGTTTGTGTGTTAAATTGATTTTACGTTTTTTGAAAAATATATTTTAATTGAGAACAAAGAGTCGTTTAAGGCGTTGGACCTTGAAACGATGTTTTAAATTTTGAGAAGCGAAGAGAATCATTAAGGCGTTGGACCTTGAAATGATCTCAAGTGATATCTGATGAAATGAAGTTTTGTTATGAGTTGGTTTCATCTTGGTTTTGTTTATTAACTTTTAGTCTTTTTAAAGACAATTTTACGGCACTAGTGATCGGTTAAGATTAAACTTTACAAAAAAAAATGAGATTGTCGATGATAGATGGAGAAGATGAATGTGCACAAAATAACAAGGGGGACCCCTAAGGGTACATTAATCACATTCAATCCTTAAAACAAACTAAGTTAATCTTATACTGCAAAATTTCCTAGTTTTATTTGTTTTGGAACAATTCAACGGTCGTTATCATATACATCTACGAAAAAGATGAGAAAAACACCTCCCTAAGTGAAAAATCTACAAAGAAAAAATCCAAAAAATAAACTACAAAGGGAAAGGAGAATATAAAAATGAGGAAAAGTATCCCAAAAGTAGTCAATGACCCACAAGAGCTTTCTAGATGGGAGAAAGCCAAAATAGAAGCACTGATGTCGTTCTTCAGGGAAGAAAACAATATTTACAGCAACATCCAGATCACTCAAACGAGTCAGAAGAAGAAATTATTTTCATGCCTTGGACCTTTCTGCATTCTAGGTGGAATGAATGCATAACACAATGCCAGGGACACAAAATTAACCTTAGAGGAGAGCTCTTGGGATGATTTCCCGACTCCAAAACCAGGTGAAGAGATCTATTGGTGTCTTAACTTTTAGTCGCTCGAGTCATTTTGAGAAAAACCAACAGCGCAACAAACAACCTCCAACCTTGCATTAGCCACCCTCGACAAAATGACTAGATTGACTAATGAAAGGAAAAAGAGGCTGAGCATAAAATAGAAAGAATAATGATTAGAGAAAATTCTGAAAAAAAGAAAACAAAGGAAGAAAGGGATGAGCAAAAACGAAGAGAGGTTCATATTTATAAGCGAATGAGGAAGACAAAGAGTCAAAATAATAAAAAATCTCACACAAAGAATTGTGCTAGTTACAAAAACAAAGAGAAAACACAGGAAAAAGCTAAAGGACACGTTAGTGCAATAAATGGTGTGTAATTTAAAAAGATAAAAAAGGTATGCATATTGAAAACAAAATTCTTATGCAACATTTAACGGAGGAATATGACTAGGCCAGAAAACAATCAAAAGTAAAAATAAATTGCAAAGAAGAAACCAACATGCTCAAAATAAAGATACATCATATTAATGTATCAACATGAGAACTGACTTGAGAAGCCGACGACTGACCAAAGGTCAAAGGTAAAAGATGTGTCAAAAGTAAAGGTATGAAAAAAGTTCTACTAGAGTTACCATTTGTATGAACACAATGTAAAGAGTTTAGATTGGAAATAAGGATACGAATAATCTTATTAAAAAGAAATTTAGATTATACGACCAAACAAGTAATACATGGATATCCCTCCATTTTACTTCACACTTGTTACATTGGAAAGAATGAGTGTTACAATGGTTATAAAATAGAATGAAGATTTTTGTCTCGATGACGATAAAATAAATGTGACTCGGTATGGAAACCTGATGTAAACAAAGACAAGAGCCATGTTGAACTACAAGGGAAGGACACACGCTACAAAAATCAACACATTGTCGCAACCCATCCTAACATGCAATGGGCTCATGCCTTGAAAGGGCTTACCTCAGGACAATGTTCCAATAACGGATCAAAGCCATGAGGAAAAAAGCCTATGCTCTTCAGCTATGCAAAATATCTTGATGACAAATGGAGAAACAAGGGCAATAGAAACATATTCCCAAATCAATTCAAAGGCCTCATCAACTAACAGAACATCTTCAGCCATAAAGAAGAAAAAAACAAAACTTTAGAATGATGCTCAAGATATTTTGAATAGATGATGAAGAAAAAAAAATCGAGAGGAAGTTCAAGTAAATAATGAAACAAAGATAGCCATTTATAGGCCAAGACGCACAACCAAAAAATTAAAGAGCCATCAATAAATAATAGCTACGACCAAGGAGACAGTTTTGCAGAGAATAATAACAAACATCATTAGCAAGATAAGTTAAGATTTGGTGAAGAAAATAATATAATATAGAATGAAATGATTGTTCACAAGCAACAAAAGTAAACTAACATTTGAAAGTTGCAACATGTGTTCAAATAGAGCGGAAAAGTATGCCTCAGTACACTTAAAATAGGCATACCAACTCTTTAAGATCCTTCAAGGTCAGTTTCAATGTTAGAAGCTCTCACACCTCTATCATCAGCATTGGTCTTTAGGGTCTTAATAAACCTATCAGCCATTTCTTCATCAGGGGACTCTAGAACGACAATTTGTAGTCCTACAAAATCATCATTCACAATACCAAGGCCCCCAAGATGACTCAAGCAAAGTTTACCATCGACCCAAACATAGAATTGCCCATCAACGACTTCACAACGAGGATTGCAAAGAGATGTTTTAATATCAACCTTAGGATGGATGTACTCGATTTGTCTCAAAGAATTATTGAAAGAATCCTTGACAAGTTTTTTGAAATTCTCATGCCACTCATCCCTAACTAATTCAGCTTCAACAAGCTTCTCAGTCAATTGACTCACCTTCTCCTTAAGTTGTCCATTCTCTTCTCACTCTTGTTGCGCAAAAGCTTTTGAGTCTCTAGCTTGGATTTTCAGCTTGTTACATTCTCCTATTAACACATGATCTTGCTCTTATGCCTTCTTCAAGGCAACATCCTTCTCCTCTATTGGCTTTAATGGGTTGATATTACCTAGGGACTGCCTCAATTCTAGAAAACATTTTATATCCTAGGGTAACATGGGTGAGATACTCTTTCACCCCTACCAAGATTGATATGGTAGAATCTAAGCTGGTATGATTGTTTTTTAGAACAATATCCCAATTCTCAAACAAAATAAGACGATCAATCTCCTCACTCAAAGACATCAATATGAGGGGACCGCCAAACATCCTGGTAGGAACCAAGCTAGAATTGGATAACTCCACTTGTTGTCAATATTGAAAACCTTTTTCCTCTTCAAAGGAGGATAAGGCATGTCGTGAAAAGCCCTAGAGCAGATCTCAGTAGTAGAACTCTTCCCTTTTTTGGATGGGAGAGGCTTCCTTCTCGAAGATTTCTTCTTATCGCCACCACTAGCAGCAAAAAGAGTGGCAAGCAACATAGGCTTCTTCATTGATTTCCCTATGGCTGATTCTACAACAATGGAAAAGTCATTAACATACTTAAACTCAAAAGAAAGAGTAAAGAACTATTAGAGATAGGGGGAGCAACATGAAGACTTACCTTGAAGCTTGAAGAAGTTTTGTGTTTTACATGCCCAACTCTCTTTAGTGGCATTAGTATTGAGTGTTATATTGTGTGTTGCATCTTAGTCTCTATCATTTCATATGTGCATCATGCATCATCATGTATAAGTAAGAAGAAAAGCTTCTAAAGTTAGAAAAATTCTTCTAAAGTTAAAACTCTCTGTTTTAATTGATTACAGGCTGATCGTAATCGATTACACAAGTGTTTGTAACTTGCAGAGAAATCTATCATATCAGTTTAATTGATTACAAGCCTTTCGTAATCGATTAAACAGTTCTTTTTGAAACAATGATTGATTTTTCAAGAGTCTTTGCTTTAATCGGTTACCGGTAGATATTATTGATTACTTCTCTTTTAAAAGTGTTTCAGAAGTGATCAAGAACACTTTAATCGATTACATTGAGAATCTAATCGATTACATTGTTCTTCAAAGTTTTCCAGTTTTTGGGAAGAACACTTTAATCGATTGAAATGATAATATAATCGATTACTTCTTTGAAATAATCGATTACATTTTATATTTAATCGATTATAGACGGTTATAATTGTTTTCTCTATAAATAGCCACCTTGTGTTCTCACTTCTAACAACTTCTGAAAGAGCTAGAATTACGAGCTGATATTAGTAAAACAAATAAGAGAAGAAAAAAGTTTTGAAATATAGTGTGACTAACAAATTCTAATCTTTGATTATGAAGATCATTTTGTGAAAAATGAGTTATGAATTTTTCTTGAATTCAAGAAGGCACTCATTCATTCGAGCAAGGTTCTTGCATAGGATTGATCAGGTTTTGTCTATCTTTGACTCTACTTTTTGTGTAGTTTACATATTGTTAGTTTATGCATGAATTTCTGAAGGCATGCTAGAATAGGTTTTTCTAGTTTGGGCTAAGGTTAGGTTTCTCTTAGGCTCTTACTCACAAAAGACCCTAGGGTTGGGTACCTTAGTCTTTTTTTCTGGGGTAGATGCTGAGGTTGATTGTGATTGGTTGCAAAAATTCTATATGCATAGTGAAAATCTAATTCGGGTTTGGATTAGATAACTGGATTAGTTTCTCTAGAGATTGAGAGTGAACCAGTGTAAAAATTGGTGTACTTCTTCTCTTGATCTTACCTTTCTTTCTCATTTTGGTCTTGATCAATTTACTAAAGGTTAAAGGAAAAATCTTTTTTTTTGAAAGAAATAACTTTAACAAAGAATTTTGTGTAAAGGGTGATTGATTAAATATTAGTTTATTCAAAGTTTGTAATATGATCCACGCAAAAGAAGTTTTCTTTTTACTCTGGTTTTAAAAGTGTGTTTTTATTTAGAAACCAATTCACCCCCTCTCTTGGTTCGTGAATTCCATCATCTTTTTCAAGAACAAATAACCAAAACACACCTAAAACCAACTTCCAATATTCATTGGTACTTTATAACATCAATTTACAAGGAATATCATCCCTGATCTCGTTGACCAACTTAACAATAGAATTCACAGTGGTGAGCTCTTCCAAGGATAACTCCTCCTCTTGTTTCCCATAATAATTGACTGATTCATTATAATGAGTAGGGGACGAGTAAAGCTCGAAGTGAGACTTAAATCGCTCACCACTCTCACCCTTGTCAATGGCAAAGAGATTATCCCAACAATCCTTAGAAGGTGTTAGCTAGAACTACATTTCCTTAAAGTTTTATATGACTCTTCATAAGCCTTGAGGATTGTCATATCTCAATGACCCTTTAAGGAGAGGCACGAATAGTCGAAGAGTTTCTTACCATGCCAAGGAGCATAAAGGTAACAAAATACATTGAGTTGGGTGCCTCGTGGAGTTCTAAATTGGTGATCATATCTCTATCACAAATAAAAAGGGATTAGATTCGTCGATAGAATCAATCTTGTCACCCTCAAGGCCAATAAGTTTTCTTTCTGCCCTAACAACTTTAATACAATTTTCTATACTCCCGTCAAAACCAATAGACTTGAGAATTCGGCTAGTCTTTTCTATCATGGCATGAAAAATTTGTCTCAATTTTTATGCATTAGACGTTGTCATTAGGTTCTATTGTCAAAGGATGCAACATACATCCCAGCACCATCGACCTGCGATCGAACTCTAGAATTTGTATTAACAAGAGGAATAGTCCCTATCTCATGGAGGACCAACCGCCTTTGAGGATGCAACTTAGTTGCATCTTCATTGACCCGAATAGTCCATCCACTACTACTTCTACGACCAATATTGATATCCCTACGGTTTTCAGAACTACCATGGACGTCGTGACCGAATAATCCGTTTGAACTGGACTTTTGGGAAGACATCTTCATTAATGCAATCAAACCCAAAACACCCTCAAAATAAGAGACATGATGAGACATAAATAGATAAACTAGAAAGTTAAAGATAAAAGCAAAGAATATACACTTGAAAGCAATAATGGTTGGAAGAAGCAAAATGTGTATAGCACTTGCAACGATTTCCAGTGAAGAACAAAAGACCTATGCAAACGCACAACAAAGTGGCAATTATGATGAAATAAAGAAAGCAAAGCAAATAAAGAGGCATTCAAACAAAAATCCCAGTTATGGGATTTTGAAAATCAAAATGAACATTTAGGGCACAATTACTTGACAAATCCCACTTAATGAAGGGACACTCAATAGATGTGAATGTGCAAAATTGTCATGTGGTGTCAAATGTACACTTGATAAGATGACATTGTCTCTCTAAAACAATATCAACAAGAGGGCAACTGTTCTGAGGTAAATATCGATTTTTACACTTCATAAGCCAACATTGTGTCTCTGAGACAATATCAACTCAGGTGCAACTGTTCTGGGGTAAATATAGACTTTACACTTGATAAGCCGACATTGCCTCTCTAAGACAATATTGACACAAGGGCAATTGTTTTAGGATAAATATCAATTCTACACGTTAGGGACATGTGACACACAACTTAAATGCAAAACAACTAAATTAAAGATCATAAGTCGATCATAAGTTCAAAAATAGCTTAAAATGATAAATGTCCTAGTAATGACTGACTTATTCATGACAACCCTCAGAATGTGGCTCCCAACACAAACAATTGTAAGTAATAAGCCACGTGGCTAGTAATGCCATGATGGCAAACACTATAAATAGGTGTTGTGTAATCACCTTTGGTAAAAGATCACAATTTTACTCAAACACATTGGATTCCAAAGATCTCTCTCTGGTGTTCTCATTCTCTCTCTCTCTCTCTCTCTCTCTCTCTCTCTCATTCCATTCTACGATGCATGAAACAAATCGCGCTCAGTGCCCTACACCACTCTCTCTCTCTCTCTCTCTCTCTCTCTCTCTCTCATTCCATTCTACGATGCATGAAACAAATCGCGCTCAGTGCCCTACACCATAATAGAAAGCAAGAGAAAGAAGAGTATCGAGATCAAAACCCAAAAGAGCAAAAGAGAAAGCAAGGAAAAGGGTGGGCTATGTAAAATTTGAAAAGTGAAAAGAAATAAGGGTAAAATATGTTGGGGTCCATGTAAAATTTGAAAAGTACTAATTTTACCCTTGATTACAAATAAGTTAAACAATTTGTGGTGGTTAAAACTTGTCAAAATGAATTAAAATTTATGATAGCTAAACACCCCCAAATATTGCATGTTTTTTGATACTTCCTCTCTAATTTTCTCACACTTTCATTAGATATTGGGAGAAGATAAAATAACACTAGATTTTGGTGTATGAGAAGATAGATAAAAATAATAATTAGATCTATTAGTCATGTCAAGAAATCCTAACAGAGTTTTTACGGAAGACAAAAAAAATATTTTATTTTTAAAGATCAAATTAATATGAAATTTTTTATGTAAATAAAATTAATATTTTTAAATATTACAGATAATCCAAATATATTTTACTCGATAAATAAATAATTATGTGGCATTTGCCAAAGCAATTTTTAATTGCTTTGTTGTGTTTCCAATGCTATTCCGTATATATTGGAAACACAAAAAACGTATTTTTAAATTTTCAATATCTTCTCTAAAATTTTTTTAAGATTAATTAAATGTTTAACTTGACCAAGAAATCATGGAAAAAAATGGTAGGAGTATCTCTTTTTGGTTACGTGAGGATATTATTTTCTATTTTAGTATTTAAAAAAAGTGAGTATTTGATACGTAAGGATATTATTTTTCTATTTTAGTATTTAAAAATGTGAGTATCTGATACGTAAGGATATTATTTTTCTATTTTAGTATTTTTAAAAGTAAAACAAAATGACAAAAGAATTATCAAAGTGAGACTGAGAATATAAGATTGGTCAAAATTTGCTAGTCTATGGCCTATGTGGGTCATGTCTTGCGCAGCTGTCATCACACTATTGCTATTTTCAACGGAAGACTGAAGAAAAATATAAAATTGTTTAGTAATTAGAACGTGCATTTTTCTCCTCACAAGTAACAACAGGTCATAACCAGCGGCGTGCCATGCCAGGTGGCGCAAAAGAAAAGAAACCAAGTCAACCCTCAATGAACACAGCTGTAGTGTCACATATTCACTCTGTTCTTGTTCTGGACAATTTTGTAGCGTGTGCAGAGAAATGGCCATTCCTCTTGTAATCCTACTTATTTGCAAGCTATTATCACTCTTCTCTCAAATCTGCTACGCAACGACGGACACCATCACCAAGGGTCAGCCACTCCCTGATGATGGCAACACCTTGCTTTCCAAGGACGGAACCTTTGAGTTGGGTTTCTTCAACCCCGGGAGTTCAAATAACCGCTATGTCGGAATTTGGTACAAAAACATTGTGGTCAAAACAGTGGTTTGGATCGCCAACCGTGACAACCCAATCAGAAACAACTCAAGCAAGTTGGTCATAAGCCAAGACGGAAACCTCGTTCTTCTTAGCCAGAACGAGTCTCTTATTTGGACAACAAATGCATCATCATCAGAAGTTTCGAGTTCGAGTCCAATTGTGCAGCTCTTGGATACTGGAAACTTGGTAATTAAAGATGGTAATGACAAAGAGAGTGTTTTTCTGTGGCAAAGCTTTGACTATCCTTGTGACACACTATTGCCAGGAATGAAGTTTGGGTGGGACTTGAGAACTGGGCTTAACCGGCGTCTTACTTCTTGGAAAAGCTGGGATGATCCATCTTCAGGGGACTTTACTTGGGGGGTGGAAATAGGAAGCAATCCTGACATTGTGATGTGGAAGGGTAACGTTGAGTACTTTAGGACGGGGCCTTATACTGGGAACATGTTCAGTGGAGTATATGGGCCCAGGAATAACCCACTTTATGATTACAAGTTCGTCAATAACAAAGACGAAGTGTATTACCAATACACCCTCAAGAATAGTTCGGTGATTACTATGATTGTTATGAACCAAACACTTTATCTTCGTCACCGCCTTACATGGATTCCCGAGGCCAAATCTTGGACTGTTTACCAATCATTGCCACGAGATAGTTGCGACGTTTACAACACTTGTGGTCCCAATGGAAATTGCATCATTGCTGGGTCTCCAATTTGCCAGTGCTTAGATGGGTTCGAGCCGAAATCGCCCCAACAATGGAACGTGATGGATTGGAGGCAAGGGTGTGTGCGCAGTGAAGAGTGGAGTTGTGGGGTAAAAAATAAAGATGGTTTTCGGAGATTTGCTAGCATGAAATTGCCAAACACTACGTTTTCTTGGGTTAATGAAAGTATGACACTTGAGGAGTGCAGGGCAAAATGTTTGGAAAATTGTTCGTGCAAGGCCTATTCAAACTTGGACACGAGGGGAGGAGGTAATGGGTGTTCCATTTGGGTTGGTGACCTAGTTGATTTAAGAGTTATAGAAAGTGGGCAAGATTTGTATGTTCGAATGGCCACTTCGGACATGGGTAAGAGCTATATCATATTCTTCTAATTAACTTTCTATTGTTAGTATGATATTAATTTGTGAAACTTTACTTTATTATGGAGTGAAATCAATAATGTTTTATTTCATTATCAACCTGTCAATTCTTGTAGATGGTAAACACGAGCATCGGAGAAAGGTAGTCTTGGTGGTTTCAACTATAGCATCGTTGGTGCTTGTGATGCTAGTAGCATTCTGCATTTACATGATCAAAAAAATATATAAAGGTAAATTTCTTGGCCAAAACACCTTTTTACTTCACAAAGATTATAAACATCTACAGACACAGTGAACCTCATCAATTCCTTTTTTGTTTTTGCTTTTTTAAATCCATTAGGTGTGTTTTCTCCTTATTTTAGAATTAGGTTAAATTACTTATTTTGTTATAGTTTCACCATTTTTATCTTTTTTGTTCTTATAGTTTGAAAGTGATTTTTTAGTCCTTAGAGTTTATATTTTAATTCTTTTTTAGTTCCTATAGTTTAAAAATGTTATTTTTAGTTCTTATAGTTTGTATTTTAATTCTCTTTTAATCCCCATAATTTGAAAATGATATTTTTATACCCTATAATTTATATTTTAATTACTTTTTAGTCTTTACACAAAAAAATATAAAATAATTAACTACAAATTAGTTATAAATTATCAACTAATTTTTTTATTACAAATTATCTTGCGATAAATTAATTACGAATTACTTATTAATATTTTTGTAATTAATTATAATTGATAATATTACTTATATTTTGATAGTAAAGACTAAAAGAAAATAAAAATATAAAATATATGGACTAAAAAAATCACTTTTAAATTACAGCGACTAAAAGAGAATTAAAATGTAAATTATAAGATTAAAAAATCCACTTTCAAACTATAAAAACTAAAAAAATAAAAATGATGAAACTATAACAATCAAATGAATAATTTCACCTTAGAAGTGCCTTTGCTCTAACCGTAAGATATATTATGTATTACATCCATAATATCATTAAGAAATAAATTTTGATATATTATATAAGAAAATTAATTATATTGTTAATAAATTAGAAATTATCAAAGTAATCATTACGTGTACGTAGCAATTCGTTTTTGTTGACAGCAAAATATTTTTTACATTAGCCGTATTTTCTATTTAAAATTTATATTAATTATATTGAAATGATACTCTTAATTTCAATATTAATTAATTTTAAATTTAATTAGAATGCATTTCATGTAAGAAAATTAAAATTATCATCCAATCATAAACTGTCACAAATTTATTATCATATTATAATAATATAAAAATATTTATATTAAAAATGTTATTCATTACCCACCAATCCATATAGTAAAAGGAAAATATATGTAATTTTTTCCCATTTTGAATTGGAAGCTTCATCTCTATTTTGTGTCTATAGCTAGCTAATTGTATACATAATTAATATTTTGTATATCATCATGTGAGTGTTCTACATAAACCCACAAAAATATGTGCCTAAAATTTTTTCTGCGAGTTTTTTATTTATTTAAGATCATCAAGTGCAAGGATTTGAGTGGAGATTCGTATTATTATAACTTTTAGTCACAGTTTGTATTCTGGTTTGAAGAAAGGATATTGATTTCATTTAATAAATTAAAGGGAAAACAAAAACAAGAATGTCAAGAGAGGATAAAGACGAAGGCAGACAAGAAGATTTGGAGCTTCCTTTCTTTGATCTTGCTACAATAGTTAATGCCACTAATAATTTTTCAATCGAAAATAAGCTAGGTGAAGGTGGTTTTGGTCCTGTATACAAGGTAAATTTGCAACCTTTCTATCAATAAGGTAAAAGAAAACTCATAAATCTTATCACAGTCGATTTTTTTTTCCTCAACTATAATACTTAGGGTACATTAGTAAATGGACAAGAAATTGCAATCAAAAGGCTTTCACGAAGTTCAGGACAAGGATTGAAAGAATTTAGAAATGAAGTTATATTGTGTGCCAAATTACAACACCGAAATCTTGTCAAGGTTTTGGGCTATTGCATTCAAGGAGAGGAGAAAATGTTACTTTATGAATACATGCCCAACAAAAGTCTCGATTTATTTCTTTTTGGTAAGTATTTTCTAAAAGTTTTTATAATATAATATTATAAAAGATTTATTTGTTTCAAAAGTTGTTATGGAAGGAAAAGACTAATAAATTTATTGGACAATCTTATCAGATTCGGAGCAAAGTAAATTCTTAAATTGGCCAGTGCGCTTTAACATTTTGAATGCGATTGCTCGGGGACTTCTTTATCTCCATCAGGATTCTAGATTAAGGATCATACACAGAGATCTAAAGGCAAGTAATATTTTATTAGACAATAATATGAATCCAAAAATTTCAGATTTTGGCCTTGCAAGAATGTGTGGAAGTGATCAAGTTGAAGGGAGTACAAGCATCATAGTTGGGACACAGTAAGTATCTTAAAAGATTGATGTTAAAGTTTACAATGATTACTAAAATATGAAATTAATTTTTGTATGGTTCCTTTAAGCGGTTACATGGCACCTGAATATGCCATTGATGGATTATTCTCTACAAAATCAGATGTGTTCAGCTTTGGAGTTTTATTGCTAGAAATTATTAGTGGAAAGAAAAACAGAGCATTTACCTACCAAGACAACGATCATAATCTTATTGATCATGTGAGTAACACAAAATAGAAAATGATTTTCCTATTATAAAATAGTATACATAACAAATGTATTAAATTATTGTAGGCATGGAGACTGTGGAAAGAGGGTACTCCAGAGCGATTGACTGATGCACATTTGGCAAACTCATGTAATATATCTGAAGTCATACGGTGCATTCAAATTAGTCTTCTGTGTCTACAACATCATCCAGATGATAGGCCAAACATGACATCAGTTGTTGTGATGTTGACCAGTGAAAATGCTTTACACGAACCTAAGGAACCTGGTTTTTTAATTAGAAGAGTTTCAAACGAAGGAGAACAATCTTCTAATAGGCAGACATCTTCATTCAATGAAGTATCTATCTCACTTTTAAATGCTAGATAAAAAATTATCTTCTTTCTAATTTTTATTAAATTATGTACTTGATACTTGGAGTTTGGAATGTTGGTTATGCTAAAATATGAATATATTTTTGTTTTTAAACAAATGTATTGGCAAATTTAGTTTTGAGCTTGCATATAGAAAAAAATGCTTCACAATCATGACAAGCATAAAATAGAAAAGATAGTTGCAATCTTTACTTTGACTATTCACAATCTATATATATATATATAACACGTATTGAACCTCAACTTAGCTATAAAACTTGAATTAATTAAAACTTTTGCAAAAACAAAAATGCACTATGCAAATAAGTAATAAACTCGATAAATAGCGTATCGTTCTTCTCAGGAATGGAGATAAATGGGCTCAATTCTCACACGTGTTATAATGGGAAGGAAAATATGTTTTCATAAACATAAAATAATAAAAAAAATTCAAGAAAATAAATTACTGTTATGTTTATAAATTTTTTAGGGTTTCTAATTGATGGTAAAAGTAATTGGGGTTTCAAATCCTTTTGTGTTTATCCTTTGTATATCACTTAATTCAAAATAGTCCAAATATGAATTAGAAGTTCAGATTTCATTACAATCAGTTTCACCCAATTCCTTGGCATAATAGATCCCCTTTGATCATATGTTAATGTTGTATTTTCGTAGTTCCATTAAAATTACGTTGAGCATAATTATTGAAATCTATATGAACACAAGTATTATGAAGTACCATTTCTAAGTATAAAATCATACCATTTTTTTTCACTCTAGCTTAAACATATGATTCCATATCATGCCTATTGGATCAAAGATTGAAGATTTGAATATTAGTTTTTAGGTTTTAGTTTTGGTTTGATAATTTTACAATGTCAAACAAGTTTTACTGATGTGATATTTGTAATGAATGTTTTTAGACTAGGCATGGTGATTGATATAGTTTAAGTTTTCTTTTATCTATGCTTAGTGTGAATCAAATATTTTAGAAAAATGGATTATTGATCTCTAATTTTCTTAGAAATAAGTTCAACACAATGGAATTGATTACAAGGTTTTGTAAGCAATTACAAAGTGTTAGAATAAGCAACAAAACTCACTTCTACTTGAAATTTGGCAAGGAGCATTGAATTAATTGATTACTAGTTTCTGTAATCGATTACAGAAGTCAGTTTCAAAAGAAGGAAGGCTTTGTTGGGACAATCGATTACCATGTATTGTAATTGATTAGATCTGGAAACTTAAGGAGCTCTCTATGTGTTGAAATATTCGATTACCACAATTGATAATCAATTATTCCTGAAAGCACGAAAGCATGAGAAACTCTCTGTTTAAATGTGATAATCGATTACCACATTCTGTAATCGATTATCAAGTTTCTAGAAATGCATAACAAAAAGGATTGTTGACAAATTAATCGATTACCATATTTGATAATTGATTAAATCATTTTTGTCTGACAAAATTATAAATACCCTTTTATGTTCTTTTCATTAGTGACTCTTGATACGATTTTATACTTGAGTAAACTTTTCAAGAAAGTCAACTAAGGGAATTTCATTGCATTTCTTCTAGATAATCAAGCTGATCAAGATTTATTCATGTTCATCATGATTTGATAATTCTTGGAAGAGCATGAAGATGTTGTGATCTACACATCAAGGTGTATTCATTTCTTTCTTGTTTCTGATCTTGGTTAGGGTTACCAAGTGTTTTGTGAGTTGATAGGTTTTGATTTCCTGTGTCTTTCTCTTGTATTGTTCAAGTGAAGAGTAGAACCTAGGGAATTGCATGTGTATAATGTTTGCAGTTAATTTTCTATCAGTGGAAGTTCTAAAGGGTCTTAAAAGAACTGGATGTAGGTCCTCTTGAGGACTGAACCATGTTAATTGATTGGCAAGTGTACCAATTTTATCATAAGTAGTAAAGTACTCGGAAGTCCAAGTGTCGAATCCACAAGGATTTTGGTTGTACTTAAGTGATGCAAACCCAATTATTAAGCAATGAAAAGAAGAAATAAAATAATAGATAAAGAAAGATAGGAGATAAGATAAAGATTTAGAAGAAAAGATAAATATTTAAAGATAAAAATCAAAGATAGAAAAGATAAAATATTTGAATTAAAAGATGATAAAGATAGAAGAAGATAGAAGATAAAGAAAGATAAGATAAGAAAAAGTAAAAAATAAGATGAATAAAAGATAAGATAAATTCTCAGAATGTGATAATGTTGGGACCTAACCTGCCTTATTTGCCTAAGATGCATTATTTTAAATTTTTGTCTATCAATTTGGTGAATTTTTCCTACCCACGTCTACTAATATGCTCAACCCGGATCCCTCACGATAAAGAGCCTAATTTATGTATTCTCTCTCCCAAATCCCTTTGCAAAGATGGAATCATAAACAACATTAAGTATAAAGATGTATGCAGAGACACAACAAAGTCACTCTATCCCTAGAAATACAATGTTGAGATACCCTTTCCTAATTCTATTAAGGATTACCATCTCCCAA
This sequence comes from Glycine max, assembly GCF_000004515.6. NCBI lineage: Eukaryota > Viridiplantae > Streptophyta > Magnoliopsida > Fabales > Fabaceae > Glycine > Glycine max. Next base: position 17,236,445 of record NC_038245.2, read on the forward strand.
GCGACTAACCCCTACAACTAATGCATGTAAGACCTTCCTTGTACTTCTATTAAGGATTATCGTCTCTCAAGCGTCTAACCCCTAAAGATGATGCAAGAATGAATGATACATGAAATTAAAATAAGAAAGGATAATAAGAAAGAAAATACCTGATTGCATTGATAGATATGAAACATTACAATACATACGTTGGCTTTTTAGGCCTGCCAGACCTTAACTAAGAGGGGTTTAGCCTCTCATTGTCATGAGAGACTTTTAAAGGAGGTTAAGGTGGATGGAAGAAGATGATGGATGAATAAAGAAAGAAGGTTTCCCCTAAGGGATAGACCCAATGTGTGGGTTCGGAGAGTTCGTCCCCTTCCTCTTTGGCTTGACTCCTTTTTTATAGCCGCTGGAATGGATTTGGGCTTGATGCAAAAAATCTTCCTTATTGATATCTTCTGGATCTTTTTTATTTTTATTTTAATCCTACTTTTTCAAACCTGCAAGCTATAGATAAGAAAAATACCAATACAATCCAATATCAAGATCTACTCAATAAAAAGATAAGGGATAAAGAAAATCAAGACAAGGGTTTATATTGGTTCAATTCTCAAGAGAACTTACATCAATTTTCTCTAAGAACCCTTAGAACAATCACTATAAAGAAATCACTTTACAAATACTATGCAGAAGCAAATCTCTATCACAAGCATTATTCCCTGAAAAAGATTATAGAGCTCATAAACCAGGAGGAGGGTGAATTGGTTTCTAAATCAAATCCAACTTAAAAAAACTAGAGTTAAAAAAAAGCTTCTTTTCCGAGGATCGCATCACAAACTTTAATAAAAAAATATTTAATTAATCACCCTTACCACAAAATCTTTGTTGCAATTATTTCTCAAAAAGATATTTTCTTTAACCTTCAATAAATTGATCAAGACTACAATGAGAAAAAAGATAAGATCAAGAGAAGATGTACACCAAGTTTTATACTGATTCGCTCTCTATCTGTAGAGAAACTAATCCAGTTATCTAATCCAACCCGAATTAGATTTTCACTATGCATATAGAATTCATACATGCAATCACAATCATTCTCAGTTCCTACCCCAGAAAAAGAGACTAAGATACCTAACCCTAGGGTCCTTTGTTAATAAGAGCCTAAGAGAAACCTACCCTTAGCCCAAACTAGAAAAACCTATTCTAGCATGCCTTTAGAAATTCATGCATATGCTAACAATATGTAAAACACACAAAAAACTGAATCAAGAAGAGACACAACCTGATCAATCATACGCAAGAACCTTAGTTGAATGAATAAGTATCTTCTTGAACTCAAGAGAATTTCACAACTCATTTTTTACCATGAGATCTTCAAAAACGAAGTTTAGAAGTTGTGAGTTGCATACTTTTTCTATGCACTTAATCTTCTCTCTTCCTTTCACTTATTTCATTTCGCACACACTCATACTCAGAAGTGAGAACACAAGCTGGTTATTTATAGAGAAAACAATTATTACCACCTGTAATCAATTAAATATTCAATGTAATTGATTATTTCAAAGAAGTAATCGATTATATTATCATTTCAATCGATTTAAGTGTTCTTCCCATATCTGGAAAACTTCCAAGAATAATGTTGTTGGATCAAATGGCCTCGGAATAATTAAGAAAGGGGGGGTTGAATTAATTATTAATGTACCTTGACTAATTAAAAATCTATCCTTCCTAATGTTACTAGATTCAATTAGGCTTTACTACTAAATTATGTAACTTAAACAAAAGTAAAGTGTAAAAGTAAAGTACACAACGAAAATTAAAAAGTGTAGGGAAGAAGAAGACAAACACAAGAATTTTATACGGGTTCGGCAACAACCCGTGCCTACATCCAGTCCCCAAGCAACCACCGGTTCTTGAGATTTCTTTCAACCTTGTAAAATCCTTTAGAAGCAATGATCCACAAGGGATGTACCCTCCCTTGTTCTCTTTGAACAACCAAGTGGATGTACCCTCCACTTGAACTGATCCACAAGAGATGTACCCTCTCTTGTTCTCAGTTACAACAACCCAAGTAGATGTACCCTCTACTTGTAAAACAAAGGATGTACCCTCCAATGTGTTAAGACAAAGAATTCTCAGGCGGTTAGTCCTTTGAATCTTTGTAAGGGGAAACAAAAGATATCTTAGGCGGTTAGTCCTTTGAAATCTTTTGTTTAAGGGAAAGGGAAGAATCAAAAGAATTCTCAGGTGGTTAGTCCTTTGAATTCTCTTGGAAAGGGAGAATGGATACACTAAAGAATTTAGGCGATTAGTCCCTCTATTCTTTTGGAAAAGGAAGAAGAGAGACACAAAAAGAATTCAGGCGATTAGTCCTTGTTGAATTCTTTTTGGCAAAGGGAGAAGAGAATGAAAAGATATAGCACACTTTTGTTTTTTTTTCAGAATTTTCACTTGCAGAAGAACAAGGTTTGGAAAACAGAAAACTTAGAAAACTTTTTGGCAAAGGAAGAAGAAGAAAGATGAGTAGGAAAGAATTCTTAAAGAATCATAAAGGTTGTAAAGGTTTAAAGGTTTCTCAAAAGTTGTTCAAGAAGTTGTTATGAATGCAAGTCAAGGTCTTGCTTTTATAGACTCTTCATGTTTGGTCAAGAAAACCATTGGAAGAGTTATAACCTTGAGAAAATCATGTCAAGAGTTACATCTCTTGACCTTTTATTCAAAACTTGTCACTTGTAATCTATTACCATAATCACGTAATCGATTACACAATGCATTTTATAAAAAGATGTGACTCTTCACAATTAAATTTGAATTTCAATGTTTAGATACACTAGTAATCGATTACCAATATATTGTAATCGATTACACCATTTAAAAATCATTTGGAATGTTGCAAATTCAGTTAAAACCTTTTTGAAATCAAATTTTATCACTAGTAATCGATTACAGGAAACAGGTAATCGATTACCAGAGAGTAAATACTGTAGTAACTTAGAAAAGTTTGAGAAAACTCTTTTGTAAAACAAAACTGTGCTATGTTTGGTTTTTGAAAAATCCTTTTCAATACTTCCCTTGTGAAGTCTTGACTTATGGCTTCTTGATTTCTTCTCTTGAATCTTGAAATTAATCTTGATCTTAAACTTGTTGACTCAATCTTGAAATCATTCTTTTGGGCTTTTTGTCATCATCAAAACTACTTGATTCATACTTGATTCATCATCATTAAGCTTGCTTCTACAAATGTAATCGATTAGATTCTTCCCATATTTAGAAACAAACTTCTTACTTCTACATGATGATGAATGATGCACATATGAAAATATAGACACTAAAATGCAACAATCAATACAAATATCACTCAAAGAGTTGGGCATGTAAAAGACAAAACTTCTTCAAGCTTCTTCAAGTTCCAAGGCATAGTCTTCATGTTGCTCCCCCTATCTCTAACAATCTCTCCCTTTTTGGCTTTGATGATGCCAAACTTGAATTTCCATTTGAGTGCATTTGGAGAGTCTTGAGAGTAGAGACTTTTCTTGGAAAACCTAAAAGTTTCTTAACACTAAGAGAAATGTGTCAATTCATATCATCATCATCATCATCATTAGTTGGAGTTATATATGAATGTATGTATGCAGTGCACTAATCATATGCATCTCAAATCCATGTTTCATCTGCTTGACTTGAAGTCCAAGGAAGAAGTTCAACTCTCCCATCATAGACATCTCAAATTCTTTCTGCATAGAACTGGAAAATTCCTTACACAAAGTTTCATTAGTAGCACCAAAAATTATATCATCAACATAGATTTGCATAACTAATAACTCATTGTTAATGTTTTGACAACTAGACCTCTTACAAAAGATTGCTCAATTAAGAAATTTCTCAATCTCTCATACCAAGATCTAGGTGCTTGTTTCAAACCATATAAACCTTTTTCAGCTTATAAACATGATTAGGATGTTTGAAGTCCACGAAACCTAGAGGCTGATCTACATAAATCTCTTCTTCAATGAATCCATTGAAAAAAACACTCTTCACATCCATTTGGAATAATTTGAAATCCATAATACATGCAAAAGCAAGCAACAACCTATTGGCTTCTAACCTTGCAACGGGTGCATAAGTTTCATCATAGTCAATGCCTTCCTCTTAGTTGTATCCTTTTGCAACCAATCTGGCCTTATTTCTTACTATGATGCCCAATTCATCATGTTTGATTCAAAAAACCAATTTGGTTTCGATTGACTTGTGAGAGGTAGGTTTAGGAACTAAGTCCCACACTTCATTTCTCTTAAACTAATTTTGCTCTTCATTCATAGCCATCAACCAATGTTCATCATACAAGGCTTCATCTGTGTTTCTTGGTTCAATCTAAGAAACAAAAACCATGTTATTGCATAAAATCCTGAGTCTAGAGTGAGTAGAAACTCCCTTTGATATTTCTCCAATAATGTTGTCCAAGGAGAGGTCTTTTTGAGTTCTCCATTCTCTAGGGAGGTCTTTAGGAGGCATGGCAGTGATTTCTTTGCTTTGTTCAAGCACTTCAACTCTGGTTTCATTTTCAAGAGCATAATCTTTATCCTAAAAACCTGCATTTCATCTTCCAAAGATTTTTCTTGAACAATATAATTAGTTTCATCACACACAACATGAATAGATTCTTTCACACATAAAGTTCTCCTATTGAACACTCTATATGCTTTACTTTCCAATGAGTAACCAAGAAAAATAGCCTCATCAACTTTTGCATCAAATTTTCCTAGAGATTCTTTGCCATTATTTAAGACAAAACATTTACAACCAAAGACCCTTATATGAGATATATTTGGTTTTCTTCCTCTATAAAGTTCATAAGGGGTTTTCTTTAGAATAGGTCTTATAAGTACCCTGTTTAAAGTATATCAAATAGTACTCACAGCATTAGCCCAAAAGTACTCTGGTAGCTTTGTTTCATTTAGAAGAGTTTTAGCTCCTTCTCCAAGGGATCTATTTTTTCCTCTCCACAACACCATTTTGTTAAGGTGTTCTTGGGGCACAAAAGTTATGGTGAATTCTATTTTCTTCACAAAACTTTTCAAAATACTCATTTTGAAATTCACCTTCATTATCACTTCTAATTGAAACAATGTCAAGACCTTTTCCATTTTGAATAACCTTGGAAAGTTTACGAAAAACATCAAAAGCTTCATTTTTGGTTTTCAAAAAGAAAGTCCCAATGAACCTTGAATATCTACAATTACTAAGCCATAGTAGTTGTCACCTAAACTCATAGTTCTTGAAGGACCAAATAAGTCTATGTGAAGTAGTTCAAGGGGTTTTGAAGTGGAAACAACGTTTTTACTTTGAAAAGAGTTTTTAACTTGTTTTCCTTTTTTACATGCTTCACACAATTTATTTTTCTTGAACTTGAGTTTCGGAATACCAATTACTAAGTCCTTTTTAACTAGATGATTAAGATGATGCATGTTTATATGTGCAGCCCTATGATGCCATAACCAAAATCATCAATCTTACTTACCAAGCAAGTAAGTTCATGAAATGATGCATGTTCAATATTCAACATGTAGATATTACCTATTCTTTTACCTATGTGAGCAACCTCACCAGATATAGCTTAGCAAATGAGACATCAATTCTTGTTGAATTCAATTTTGTAGCCTTTGCAACATAGTTGACTAATGCTTAAAAGATTATGCTTAAGTCCATTAACATATAGGACATTTTTTATTTGTGTCTTGTGCAGATTTCCAATGTTTCCTTCTCCTATAATTTTCCCCTTATTGTTGTCTCCAAAAGTGACATATCCTCCTTCCTTTGACACAAAGTCAATAAATTAGGACTTCTCACTCGTCATGTGCCTAGAGCAGCCATTATCCAAGTACCATAATGAGTCCCTTGCTTTTAGGCACACCTATAAGACAAAATCAATTAGAGAGAGGTGGTACCCAATTGAGGTTAGGTCTAATGGGGTTAATTTTCACAATTAAATCTTTAGGAATCCAGAAACATTTACATCTAGGAATGTCAAATCTCCTAACATAGAATTTATAAGATGTGTGTCCTCTTTTCATGCAATAATGACAACTTTTTGCTTTAGGCTTAGAATGCACTATGCTTTTCTTTTTGGAGACTTTGTTTAGGTTCACCTTTTTGGAGGATGCAAACTTGGTATTCTTAGAAAAGGTAGTTTGCTTGTTATACCCCAAATCGGTCTTATCGGTAACATGCTTTTGCACAATGACCAAGTGACTAAGATCATTCCTTCCTTTGTTCATATTTCTAAACAGATCTTTAAGATAGGAAAGTTCAGTTTGCAACTTCATACATTCTACATAGTGATCATTTTGGAACTTTACACCTCATCATGCATTTCATTAAATGCTTCCAAAAATTCTTCAAATTCAGAATTTACCTTAGTTTCTTCAATGGCTAAGGAGTCATTCATTGAATCTACCATCAAGTTGGAGGAAGAGGATGTTCCCAAGCTATGTAGGCCTTTTTTTGTTTTTTGTCCTTCTGTCCTTTCTTTTCAGCAAATTTTTTTTAAGGTAGATAGGACATTCAGATTTGATGTGACCTTACTTTCCACATTTGAAGCATGTGAAGGTGTTGTTGTTGCTCTCTATCTTCTTTGGAGGTTTAGAGAATTTTCAGTCTTTGGATCTTTTGAGAATTTTTCCAAACTTCTTCACAATCAAGCTTAAATTCTCTGCATCTTTGTCATCACTAGAGCTTTCTTTGTAGTATTCCTTTAAAGAATTAACCTTGAGTGCAATTCCTTTTCTATTTCTTCTGCATGAGATTGTTGAATCAACTCATGTTCATATGCAATAAATTTTCCGAAGAGAGCTTCCATCGACATTGATGCTAAGTCCTTGGATTCCTTAACTGCTGTGATCTTTGGTTCACAAGTTCTTGTAAGACATTTGAGGATTTTGATGTTTAGCTCATTATCTTCAAATGTTTTTCCAAGACCAAGAATGTGATTCACAATATGGGTGAATCTTGTTTGAAGTTCTGAAATGGTTTCTCCATTCTTCATTCGGAAAGCTTCATATTCGGATACAAGAGTGTGCTTTCTTGCTCTTCTTACATCCGCAATTCCTTCAAGCATTTTCTATATTTCCTTTGCACTTTTGCACCTTGCAGTATGAAAGAATTCATCTAAAGATAAACCAGAAGTTAAAATGTTTTTAGCTTTTTGATCATCTTGCACTTTTCTTTTCTCATCATCTTTCATCTCATCCCATTCTTTAGGTACCAATTCACATTTACTTAGTTGGTATAAATGGACCTTTAACAATATCATTCCATGCACTGAGATCAATTGACTGAATAAAGATTTCCATTCTTGTTTGCCAAAATGAAAATGTTCTCCCTCAAATAGTGGAGATTGATTGAAAGTGATTTGTTTAGAGCCCATTTTAGAAAAACTGTGATCTTGAGAAACTTTCAAGATGTAGCTCTGATACCAATTGAAAAAAATGATGGAACTCACAAACCAAGAGGGGGGGGGGGTGAATTGGTTTCTAAATCAAATCCAACTTAAAAAACTAGTTTAAAAAAAAATTCCTTTTTAAGGATCATATCAGAAACTTTTAATAAACAAATATTTTATCAGTCACCCTTAACACAAAATCTTTCTTACAATTCTTTCTCAAAAAGATATTTTCTTTAACCTTCCGTAAATTGATCAAGACAAGAATGAGAAAGAAAGATAAGATCAAGAGATGATGAACTCCAATTTTTATACTGGTTCACTCTCTATCTCTAGAGAAGCTAATCCATTTATCTAATCCAACCCGAATTATATTTTCACTATACATATAGAATTATTACAAAAAATCATAATCAATCTCAGTTCCTACCCCAGAAAAAGAGACTAAGGTATCCAATCCTAGGGTTCATTGTGAATAAGAGCCTAAGAGAAACCTACCCTTAGCCCAAATTAGAAAACCTATTCTAGCATGCCTTTAGAAATTCATGCATATGCTAACAATATGTAAAACAGACAAAAAACTAAATCAAGAAGAGATTCAGCCTGATCAATCATACTCAAGAACCTTGCTTGAGTGAATAAGTGTCTTCTTGAACCCAAGAGAAATTCACAACTTACTTTTTACCATGAGATCTTTAAAAAGGAAGTTTAGAAGTTGTGAGTCGCACACTTTTTCTAAGCACTTAATCTTCTCTCATCCTTTCACTTATTTCATTTTGCAAACACTCGTACTCAGAAGTGAGAAAACAAGCTAGTTATTTATAAAGAAAACAATTATAACTACTTGTAATTGATTAAATATTGAATGTAATCGATTATATTATCATTTCAATAAATTAAAGTGTTCTTCCTATATCTGGAAAACTTCCAAAAACAATGTAATCAATTAAATTTTTGATGTAATCGATTAAAGTGTTCTTTATCACTTATGGGAACACTTTTAACAGAGAAGTAATCGATTATGATTATCTAGTAATCGATTAAAGCAGAGACTCATGAAAAACCAATGATTGTCTCAACTGAATTGTGTGATCGATTATGGTTAGCTTGTAATTGATTAAACTGATACGAGAATCTCTCTGCAAGCTACAAACACTTGTTTAATCGATTATGATCAGCCTTGTAATCAATTAAAATGTAGAGTTTTATGCACTAAAGAAGTTTTTAACTTTTAGAAACAAAATTCTTACTTCTACATGATGATGCATGATGCACACATGAAAATATAGACACTAATATGCAACAATCAATACAACAATCAATTCAAATGACACTCAAAGGGTTGGGCATGTAAAAGACAAAACTTCTTCAAGCTTCTTCTAGTTCCAAGGCTTAGTCTTCATGTTGCTCCCCCTATCTCTAACATTCCCTTGAACCTTACAAGAGAAAACCTTTGAGTTGAACCCTATAGTTCAACAACCTTCTTGGTAACCCTAACCAAGATCAAAATATATGATGATAAAAGTAAGATGGAATGAATACGCCTTGTTGTGTAGATTGAAAATCTTCAAGCTCAATCCATGGACCATGGTATTCATCTTATGACGTTGAATGCCAAATCTTGGGTAGATGATCTTCTTTGAAGAAATGCCTTGTAAATCCTCTATGAGACTCTTTCTATCTGATGTGTAATTTTTCTCTCACCAAAGAGTCACACTAAGGAAATAACAAGATGAGTATTTATAATAAAAACAGTTATAACCTCCATAATTGATTATTTCATTTATATACCCCTTGTTATGCATTTACAAGTTGTGGTAATCGATTATTTCGACCATAGAGTATTAAACACTAGACGACCTGAAATTTCGATAACTGAAAATAGATGTTTGATGTATTTCTTATGTTATTTGATTATTTTGGATTAGTTGAAATGTTGTGTGAATTATCTTTGTGTGATTACTTGGTGTGGATGTTAGGTTAGGTAGAGTTTGATTGATTTGCGTTGGAACTGTGTGATTTCGAGACTGACCCAAAACTTGTTTCGGTAAAATCATGATCTCGGACTTGTTAACCGTTGGATCGTGTTCAAATTTGTACTATAGGTTTGTGACCCACACTTGCATGTTTTGGCCGTTGTGACACCTTTAGACATCTCTCTTAGCGAGACAAGTGTGCTAAGCACAATTCCACACATAGGAGATAATTTGCTCAACAAGATCAGCACACTAAGCGAGATTTGCAATTTATAAATATGTTCTTCAACATAAAAAACATGATTTTCACCCCTTTCTCTCTCTATAACTTCACCCAAACCCTAGAAACCCCTCCTCCACAACCCATGACCACCGGTGACCGCCACGAGCCGTCGCGGCTTGTCGCTGGACCACCACATGGAGAGGAAAACTTTAGCCAGAGCAAAATCTTCAAAACTCAACTCAAGGATTCAATAGAGAATGGAGCCTCGAATCCTCCCTTCGCAGTTTCTTCGAGGTAACTGTGATTTCTATGCCTTTTCCTAGTTAGTTTGAATCATTCTTTTCATCTCTTGTGACTTGGGTACCGTTATTGGATGTTTTTACACTTTGTTTGAAAACCCTTAAATATGAGATGTTGTAAGAGTTGCCTTTTTATAAAATAGACTTTGTTTTTGTAACTTGCGCTGAACCCTGATCGTAGTGGCGTGATCGGAATTTCAAAATGACGTCTCTTTGATGTGGATTTCAAAACACTCATTTAGTCCCTTTTTAAATTGAATGGGTATTTGACCCCAAAAGTTGATATTAACCTTGTCTTTGAAATCTATACTAAATCGTCTTTGATTTGGTATATAGAGCTCTATAAGAGATCTCAAAACAATGCCGCGAGAAACTAACAGGGAGATATAGATAGAAGAGGGGAATTTATTGTTTGTTTACAGCTTTTGATACCAAAGTTAGGGCCAGGGAATCCAATTATGGGAATGTATGTCTGTCCGTGTGCATGTTGGTTTTCAAGAAAAACTGTGTTTTAACTAATGGGATGTGATATATTTGTTATTAATGAATGATGTTGTTGTTGTAATGATTGAAAATTTTGGAAAAAGTCTTAATTATAGAGGATTTTCTGCCTAAAATTTTATATTTGTTCTTCTATTTACTTCTTTATTAAATTTTAAATAGGTGTAAGAGTTTTTTTTTGTATACCATAGTTCTCCTCTTTAATTTAGAATTTTCCCTAAAATATCAATCTCGTGATATTATGGATTGTTGTTGTATGAGATTTGTGTTGTCTGAAGACCTGGGGAATGTCAATCCTAGGCATGAATTTATATATATGTATGTATGTGGAATGCGATTGCTTGTGATGTTGATGATATTGAGATGAGATGATATTGATTTGAGATGAGATAATGTTGATGTTGATGATGACATTGAGATGAGATGATGTTGATGTTGATTATGTCATCATGGTGGATGTATGTTGTGTATGTACATGGGGGGTGCAGTGACCTATTGGATATCCCTGGAGAGGGAAGGGGATCGCTTAGAATTTTAACTATCCACGGTCATTGCATTGATGGTGCCTATGTTTCATACTTCATAATTGCATGGAAATGATATAAACTTTTTTGGTAAGTACCTGGTGTTTTTCATGAGGAAAAAATATTGGTACTTGGGGGCATGTCACTCGGTTTGAAGCTTCCTTTAGACTCAGGCTGATCACCATGGAGGGAAGTTGCCTATGCGCGACAGGATAACCTTGACACTTGCTACCTAGTTTTCTCGAGTGAAAGTGTTACATGGACACACTTAGTGATCAGAGCCGTATCCGAATCAAATAAACATTAAAATACAATATCTAGGAAGTGATCCTAGGTCATCTCCCAGTGAGCAATGATCAAACAAATGTTCATAACATATAATAATAAAACAGTAACGAAATGGGGGGGGGTTGTTTGTTTTTTTAATTTAAAGAGCAAGGAAACTTGAATTAAAAAAATAATAGAACTAAAATATGTTGTTTCCCCTTGATTCAAAAGCAAGTCTCTTATTCTAGGTTAAGAGAATTTATCCCTAATCAGTTCAACCACTTAATCCAACCCGAAATTAATTTTCTAAGTGAAAATTAACACAAGGCTGTCATTATGTGATTAAGCAACCATACACCAATTAATCCCTCTCACATGTCCATTAAGCATGAACGTTAATTAAGCACAGAGACAATTAATCAAGCATTAAGCATGCATGGATTAATATCAGCAACAAATACAGAATAATTGGTGAAGGGGAAAAACTTATCAGAATTTAATATTAATAACAAAACCTCAGAGAGCTATGCTTAATCCTCAAGAGAAAACAACACTAGAGATTCGGCCTTCCATTAATAGCAGAAACGAAAAGGAAATCAAAGGCAGAAAACGAATTGAAATTTGAAGCAAAAAACGAAATTGGAAATTGCTTCATGAACAGTTTTGATGTGCCATCATTTTCTTCTATTTTCTAAACCCTTTTTGCACCATTTTAATTATTGATTGGTCTTAATTGTCAATTAATTAGGCAGTTTTATTATTTGGGCCCATTCAGCTAATTTGATGTTTTTAATCTAATTTCAGGAATTAATGAAGCATTGGGCTTGAATCTAGAAATGGGCTTGGACTTGAAGAGGGCAGACTAATTTATTCTATAAAATTAGATCTTATCTTATCTAGATATTATTTAGATTTGATCTCATCTAGATATTATTTCATCTAGATCTTATCTTATCTTATCTAGATTTGATTTGATTTTACTTATGGGCTTGGATTTAAAACATATTTGTAAGCTTTGGGGCTGAAAAAAAACTATATAACAGCACCAAGGTTCTAGTTTAGGGAGCTCCCTCTCTCCCTCACGGGAGACTCTCTCTCTCTCCTCTCTCTCTTCTATTTTTCGTTTTTAGTTTTAGTCTCTCTTCTCTTTCTCTTTTATTTTCGTTTTTTTTTTACAATTCCAGTTCAGACTTTTAGTTTTATCAATAAAATTTCATTCTCTATTTGATTAATGGAAGGCTAAGTCCGCAGCGTTGTTTTCCCTTGAGGATCAAGCACAGTTCTCTTTGAGGTTCTATCATTACTGTTAAATTCTGTTTAGTCTTTCCTCTTCACTAATTACTTTGAATTTGTTGCTTTTAATTCATGCATGCTTAGTGCTTGATTAATTGTCTCTACGCTTAATTTACGTTCATGCTTAATGATCGTTTATGAGTAATTGGTGTATGTGATGCTTAATCACATAATGAATGCCTTATGTTGAATTTCGCTTAGTAATTTAATTTAGGGTTGGATTAAGTGGTTAAACTGATAAAGGATAAACTCTCGTAACCTAGGATAAGAGACTTGCTTGTGAATCAAGGGGAAGCAACGTGTTTTAATTCTGATATTTTCTAATTCACATATATTCGCTGTTTAATTTACAAAAGCAAACAACCCCCCCTATCGTTACTGTTACTGTTACTGCAAGTATATTATGAACATTTGGCTTGTCACTGCTCGTTGGGAAACGACCTAGGATCACTTCCTAGTTACTACATTTTAATGTTTATTTGATTCGGGTACGGCCTCGATCAAGTACCATGCGCGTGAACAATAACATGAACCAAAAACTGAAAATGAAACCCTACAATCTCCTTGAACAGTAACCAGACCACCCTTAAAACTCTAGCAGCTGGGCTCACTAAAGGTCACTAGGCCCCAAAGCTTACAAATCTGATTATCGGGCCCAATAAGGTCTGGTGGCCCAATTACAAAAATACAGCCCAAAAATGAAATAAAATAAAACTGGACGACAAATAAAATTGTCTGCTCTCTTCAAGTCCAAGCCGGTTCAGCCCAATTCCGGATCCAAGCCCAATTGCTTAAAATTCTCCTGAAATTAAATGAAAACACAAAATTAGTCAAGTAGGCCCAAATGATAAAATTGCATAATTAATTTGACAATTAAGGCTAATCAGTAATTAAAATGGTGACAGAAAGGGGTAAGAAATAGGAGAAAATAATGACACATCAAATTTCCCCACACTTAGCCTTTTGCACTCCTGGGAAAAATCAAAAAGCAGAGCAAGGTACAAATCCAGAGACATTAAAGAGAGATAAACAAACACAAAAACATTTACATATTTCTCAATGAATCTCAAGGAATTAAAGGATTGGGCAACATCCAACACGTAAAGAGTTAAAGAATCAAGACAATCATGAAAATCATCCAAGCACCTCAAACATGGCAAGGTAGTCAATTAGCTCAAGAATTGAATGAAAAGTGATAAAGCCTCACAAGATATGCACTCTATCTCTCAAGTGTCTAGGCTAATGTTTACTCTCAAAGCACCCATGAAAACAAACACCGCATAGACTTGGCAAGACTCTAAAATTGACAACCAAACACCACAAACACATGCACATGAGGATCAAAAGGTATTTTAAGGTTGTAATGGGGCCAGGGACAAGGTAGAGGAAAGTATGGGATAAGTAGCTAAAACCCAAAGGAATAAAGGAGCAATGGGGAATAAGTGAAAATTAAGCAAAAGTAGTAAACCCAAAACCAAAATTAAAAAGTAAGCATAAAAAGTAAACCCAAAACCTCCAATATCAACAAAATCAACCAAGTCCTCAAACCAATCCAAGTCCTCAAAACAAAACCTCATTTATTCAACTTCATTATTTTTCTGTTTTTCTCTTTTTATTTTATTTTATTTTATTTTTTTGTTTTTTTATTGAACAATAGCATTTGAAAGCATTTTGAATATTTGAAAAATAAAGCAACAATTATGCAATATATGTATATACATCAAGCATGAAAAAAATACATCATCAAGCATGGCCAAAAAAACATATCATCCAATGAAACATACCCCCCACACACACACACACTTATTCCCAAAACAATACCAAAGCTCCAAAATTCCATAAGGGTAGGGTAAGATCATGGTTTTTCACTTGAGGCTTGTAATGAGCTTCAAAACAAAGAAAGGGGAACATAGGCTCAAAGGGGCTATCAAAGGAATTAATTCAAGGTATGCTCATTTGGCTAAAGGCTTATAAGAACAAAATGCCTAAATCATCTCCCAACATGCATGTGAACCAAGAAGTATCAACAAGAGTCAAGCCAAGGCTATTGTGCAAGCAATCAATGGGGCAAAACACATATAATAAAATAGATGATGATGGCTCAAAATCTCACCAAGGGTAAATCTATCACTTTCAATTCAACCTTTCAAAACTAACTTGACATGTAGAGAAAAACTAAGATTTCAATTCACAAAATGCCAAGAAACTCCTATTTCAAAAAAAAAATTACCCATTACCTGTACATAACCTAGAATTCAAAGAGAAACATGCAATGTTGTACACAAAACATAAGATCAAGAGCACAATCATAAGATCAAGAGCAATCAAAACAATCAATAAATTTGGACAAGTGCAATAAAAGTAAAGAAGGAGACAGAAAAAGAAAACTCCCTAAGTCATGGCGGAAGAGAAGTAGGGTGAAGTAAGGAGGTCTCCTCCACCACTACATCCACCAAGGAAGGATTTGTGAGGAATGGTTTCAGCTGGTGTCCATTGACCTTGAAGCTCTTATCTGTGGATTCACTTTTGATCTCTACTGTACCATAAGGAAAAACATTAGTCACCACAAAAGGACCAATCTACTTTGACCTCAACTTACCACTCATGAGTCCGAGCCTAGAGTTATACAATAAAACTTTCTGTCCAACCACGAAGTCCTTCTTAGCTATCAAGCTGTCATGGAACTTCTTGGTCTTCTCCTTGTAGAATTTGGAATTCTCATAGGCTTCTAAACGGATCTCATCTAGCTCACTTAGTTGCAACTTCCTTTCCTCTCCAGCCTGATCAATAAAGAAGTTGCAAGTCTTTACAGCCCAGTAGGCTCTATGCTCTATCTCTACAGGAAGATGACATGCCTTGCCAAAGACAACCTGATAAGGAGACATTCCTATGGGTGCTTCGTAGGCAGTCCTATGCGCCCAAAGAGCATCATCCAGCCTGGTGCTCCAATCCTTTCTGTTTGGTTCCACAATCTTCTCCAAGATCCTTTTTATCTCACTGTTTGAAATCTTAGCCTGCCCATTAGTTTAGGGGTGGTAAGGTGTGGAAATTTTTTGCACGACCCCATACTTTTTAAGCAAGGCATACATGGATCTGTTACAAAAATGGGTGCCTTGATCACTAACGATGGCTCTAGGGACTCCAAACCTGCAAAACAGATTAGATCTAACAAAATCCACAACAACCTTAGCATTGTTAGTTCTGGTGGCTTTGGCTTCCACCCATTTTGAAACATAATCAACAACAAGGAGAATATAAACAAAACCAAAAGAGACAGGGAAAGGCCCCATAAAGTCTATACCCCAGACATCAACACCTCACAGAACAACATGGGTTGTTGAGGCATTTGTTGTCTCCATGAAAGTGAGCCGCCTGCTCTCTAACAAGGATCACAAGTGCTACAGATTCTCCACACATCCTTGAAGATGGTGGGTCAATAGAAACCGTAGTCAAGCACCTTGCGAGTTGTCCTCTATATGGCAAGATGGCCACCTAGTGCGGAAGAATGACAGAATTACAGGACCGAGTCAATCTCATGGTCTAGAATACATCTCCTAATAACCTGGTCATTGCACAATTTCCACAAATAGGGTTCATCCCAAATATAATGCTTAGCATCACTCTTAATTTTATCAGTTTGAGCTTTAGATGCTAAGGGAGGAAAAATAGAAGCAACCAAATAATTCACAATATTAGTAAACCAAGGAGTGGGGAAAGAATCAGAAATATTATACAAAATGTACAAATGATCATCTAGAAAATCATCCCGAATGGGTGAGTCCTCAGACGCACGCTCAATCCTACTCAAGTGGTCAGCCACGAGGTTCTGTGCACCGCTCCGATCACGGATCTCCAAATCAAACTCTTGGAGCCAAAACATCCACTTGATCAATCTAGGCTTTGATTCAGCCTTCTTCAACAGGTACTTCAGAGCTGCATGGTTAGTATAAACAATAACATGAGTACCAAGCAAATATGAACGAAATTTCTCAAAAGCAAAAACTATCGCTAATAGCTCCTTCTCTGTGGTAGTGTAATTTGCTTGGGCAGCATCCAAAGTTCTGGAAGTGTAGTAGATCACCCGAGGTAGCTTGTCAATCTTTTGAGCAAGGACAACCCCTAATGCATAATTGGATGCAGCGCACATCAGCTCAAATGGGGCTGTCCAATCAGGTGCATGAATGATAGGGGTGGTAGTCAACGCACGCTTGAGGCAATCAAAAGCCTCTTTGCACCGGTCATCAAAATCAAACTCCACCTCCTTTTGTAGCAGATTGGATAGTGGAAGGGCCACTTTGCTAAAGTCCTTGATAAAGTGCCTATAAAACCCTGCATGGCCAAGAAAAGAACGAACCTCTCGCACACAAGAGGGGTAAGGCAATTGAGAAATAACAGCTATCTTTGCAGGGTCTACCTCTGTGCCCCTACTGGAAATGATATGCCCTAAAACTACACCTTGTTCTACCATGAAGTGGTATTTTTCAAAATTCAGCACAAGGTTAGTTTCAATGCATCTATTAAGAACTCTATCCAAACTATCCAAACATGCATAAAAAAAGGATCGATAAATAGTAAAATCATCCATAAACACCTCTATGCAACTCTCTAAAAAGTCACTGAAAATGCTAAGCATACACCGCTGGAAGGTACCAAGGGTGCTGCATAGGCCAAAGGGCATCCTCCTATAGGCAAAAGTGCCAAAGGGACAGATGAATGTGGTCTTTTCTTGATCCTCAGGAGCAATATGAATTTGTAAATAACCAGAAAAACCTTCAAGAAAACAGTAATGAGACTTACCCGCCAAGCGCTCAAGCATTTGATCAATGAATGGCAGGGGAAAAAGATCTTTTCTGGTTGCCTGGTTCAGCCTCCTATAATCAATGCAGACTCGCCAGCTGTTCTGCACTCTTGTGGGGATAAGCTCATCCCTCTCATTCTTGATCACTGTGAGGCCTGTCTTCTTAGGAACCACTTGGACTGGACTCACCCACTGGCTGTCAGAAATGGGGTAGATGATTCCAGCTTGCAAGAGCTTGGTCACCTCCTTTTTCACCACATCTAGAATGATGGGGTTGAGTCGCCGTTGTGGTTGCCTCACTGGCTTGGCTCCATCCTCTAAAAGTATCCTATGCATGCAGATAGATGGGCTAATAACAGGAATGTCTGCTAAAGTCCATCCAATGGCTTTCTTATGCTTCTTGAGCACTAGCAACAACTTCTCCTCTTGCTCAGCAGCAAGGGAGGCAGAGATGATCACTAGAAAATTTTCCTTGTCCTCCAAGTAAGCATACTTGAGGTTTGCTGGTAAGGGCTTCAACTCTGGTGTGGGTGGTGGCTGAACAGTAGGAGGAACCTGGGTAGGAGAAGAAGAGGAGGGTTCCTCAGCTTGTACCTCATAAAGTAAGTCAGAAGTATATGTACCTCCTGCAACATGGTTAATGCATTCTGACTCTAAAAAATCAACATCAAGAGGTACAACACCCAGAAAATCAGAACCAGACTAAAATTCAAATTTACTTTCAGCATAAAAATCAGATACAAGATCAAATTCAAACTCAGATTCAGATTGAATGCATGAGGAATGACAAGTATGCATATTAGATGAAAATTGATGTTTCCTACCATGAAGAGAATCAAAATCAAACATATAATCATCAACAATCTGATCAAGTATCTCAGCACGAAAAACATAATGATCCTCAGATGGATGTTTCATGGCATCAAGAATGTTAAAATGAACAACAATATCACCAAATTCCATAGACAATGTGCCAACATAAACATCTATCTTGGTTTGGAACTGAACCACGGGAAAATCCCTCTTCCATATCAAGAATATAAAAATCAATAGGAAAAATAAGTTCACCAACCCAAACCAGCACATCCTCTATGAGACCTGTGGGGTGAGCAACACTTCTATTTGCCAATTGAATCACCACACCCGTAGGTTACAAAGGTCCAAGAGATAAAGAATTGAAAATGGACAGAGGCATGACACTAACTGAAGCTCCTAGATCTAGCATGGCATTCTCAAATTTGTTGTTCCCAATAATGCAAGGTATACTGAAAGTACCTGGGTCCTTACATTTCTCAGGAATGTGAGGAACAAATTTACCTATCAAGGTAGACACATTTCTGCCCATGCTAATCCTTTCATTGCCTTTGAGCCTCCTTTTTTGGGTGCACGGCTCCTTTAGAAACTTGGCATATCTTGGAATTTGCTTGATGGCATCTAGCATAGGTATGCTCACCTCTACTTTCCTGAAGGTCTCCAAGATCTCCTTATCCAATTCTTCCATCTTTTTGTTTGGAATTGCTCTAGGTGGAAATGGAAGAGGGATAGGAGGCTGCTGCAAGTTAGAACTACTAGAAGAAGGTCCACCTGCATGAAAATTTTTGTTAGCTCCTTCATGATCAGAAAGCTTTCTCCTTTGTGCAACTAGCTCATCCTCTTTTTCAGGTGTAGAATGAAGCTTGACAGGTTCAGGTGCGGGTGCTGCTACTGGTGGAGGGACTTCAATTTGCTTGCCAGACCTCAAGGTGATGGCACTCACATTCTTCGGATTTTGCACCATTTGTGAAGGCAATTTGTCAGAATTTTGGGACTGAGCTTGGTTCAACTGAGTAGCCATCTGCCCCATCTGATTTATCAGACTCTAAATAGAGGCTCTTGTCTCTTTCTGAAATTGCATATTCTGGATAGTCATTTGCCTCACTAACTCCTCTAAGGAAGGTTGAGAAAAGGGCCTCAGTTGCTTGTTGTCTTTGTTGTTGTTGCTGCATTGGAGGAGGAACATATGGCCTGCTTGGACCAACAACATTCTGGAAGGGAGGGACAGGCTGTTGTTGCTGCTGTTGTTGTTGTGGAGGATTTGCCCATCTCAGATTTGGATGATTCCTCCAACCTGGATTACATCTGTTGCTTGAAAGATCATAGTTATTTTGCTGTTGTTGGTTTTGCTGTTGAGGGGGTTCATTATAAATGTTTGCAGCATAGGCTTCAGGTTGCTCATTGACTCCAGATTGCTACAAAGAAGGATAGAGATCTGTATGGTGATCAGCAGAAGAATATAGACCACAAACTCTTGCAACAGTAACAGGTGCAGATGCAGATTTCTGATTTATGGCAAGCTGAGTTACTAGGTTGACCAAGGCATCAAGTTTTCCCTCAAGCTTCTTATTTTCAGCAGATGAAGATGAATCCATGGCCACATCATGGACTCCTCTAAGGACAATAGAATCATTTCTTGCACTGAATTGTTGGGATTTGGAAGCCATCTTCTCAATCAGATTCCTAGCCTCTGCAGGAGTCATATCACCAAGAGCTCCACCACTGGAAGCATCAATCATACTCCTCTCCATGTTGCTAAGTCCCTCATAGAAATATTGCAGAAGGAGTGGCTCAGAAATCTGGTGGTGAGGACAGCTAGCACACAATTTCTTGAATCTTTCCCAGTACTCATACAAGCTCTCTCCACTAAGTTGCCTGATGCCTGAAATGTCTTTTCTGATGGCAATGGTCCTAGATGCAAGGAAGAATTTCTCCAATAACACCCTCTTAAGGTCATCCTAGCTGGTAATGGACCTGTGAGCAAGGTAGTACAACCAATCTTTCGCCACTTCCTCCAGAGAATAAGGAAAATCTTTTAGAAAGATATGATCTTCCTGGACATCAGGGGGTTTCATGGCGGAACAGACAATATGGAACTCCTTAAGATGCTTATGAGGATCTTCACCTGCAAGACCATGAAACTTAGGCAACAAATGTATTAGTCCAGTCTTGAGAACATATGGAACATCCTCATCGGGATATTGAATCCACAAGCTTTCATAAGTGAAGTCAGGTGCAGCCATCTCCCAAAGAGTCCTCTCACAAGGTGGAGATTGAGCCATGTTCTCAATATGAAAATTAGCAACCGAATGCTCAAAATCAAAATGTTCAAAATCACCAGCAACAGAATGCTCAGAATGCACGGAATGATCAGGATGCACACTATGCCTAACTAATCTATGAAAGGTTCTATCTATTTCAGGATCAAAATTCGCAGTGACCAATTCCCAGTAATTTTTACAAGTACGTTTGTTTAAGCTGCCAGCACCAGCGATTTCAACCTAGAAATCAACAGTAGTGTTTATGTTGCTTAAGGCTTGAATAATTACAATTTGTGGTTGCTTAAGCTCAAATGTCTTGAATAACACAATTCAAAAGAGCTTAAGACTTATTTTGATTCACAAATCCAACCATAACTCAACACCACAACTCAAGTTCTTCATAGGCATCATATAGGAAACTTAGCAAACAAAATAAAGTTCAATAACAAGACTACTAGGAATTGATTTAGAACATGTTATTAACTAAATAAAATGCATGAATTAGACTCAAAATTCAAAAGATAGGCTAAGAATGACAAGAATACATGAAAAAATGTATCTAGAATTCAATAAAAAAAATAAAAATTCAACATAAACTTAGAACATAATGTGACAATTATTATGACTAAACAGGACTCTAAGGCAACAAGGAATAAGTGATTTACACTAAGATTTTTGTATTTTTTTTTCTAATCATTATTTTGGAATAAAGTTTAGATCTAAAGGTTCAGCACAAGAATATTATGACTTAAAAATGATAGAACCTAAAATCAACACAAAAACATGATTCAAGAGTAGATCTATAAAATTTGAACCATAGAAATGCAAGAACAAGTGTAGATCTAAGATTTAATCGGTTTATTTTTTTTAATCTACCCTAAGCAGCACCAAAACACAAGACAATGGAGCATGTACATGGAGAATAAGATAAAGAACAAGGCATTAAAGTGAATTGACTGAGCAAAAAGATAGAGGAAGCAAAAGAACATCATCTAGACGAAGATGCTCTTGATACCACACGATGTAGCTCCATGTGGAGGTTGTAGGCCTTGGATCTTCTTCATCAATGGAGTCATTTGCTTCTTAAAGAGGAATGTCAACAGAATGGAGAAGGAATAAAGATGATTAGAGACACCCCTTTAAGTAGAAGATGAGTCAAGAAGAAGCTCACCACCATAGGAAGCCATGGATAAGAGCTTGAAGGTAGGAGAAGATGAGTGGAGGTAGAGGGAGAGAAGAAGCATGAAATTTTGTGCCTCAAATGAGGTCTGACCTTTGAAGTGTAATTCACAAATGATCAAAGTTGAAAAAAATACACACACATGACCTCTATTTATAGCCTAAGTGTCACACAAAATTGGAGGGAAATTTGAATTTCTATTCAAATTTCACTTGAATTTGTGGAGCCAAAATTTCACTAATTATGATTAGTGAATTTTAGCTATGGTTCAGCCTACTAATCCAAGATAAAGTCCAAGATTCTCCACTAAGTGTGATTAGGTGTCATAAGGCATGTAAAGCATGAAGGGCATGCACAAAATGTGACTATATGATGTGGCAATGGGGTGTGGCATGCAAATGCTTACCTCCCCCTCTAAAATTTAATTGGATTGGGCTTTTCCCGATTCAATTAAATTTATTTCCCAACACACACATCAAATATTCACTTAATTCATGTGAAATTACAACACTACCCCTAATACAAAAACTAATCTAGGTGCCCTAAAATACAAGGGCTGAAAAATCCTACATTTCTAGGGTACCTTACCTTCATTATGGATTCCTGAATACAAGGCCCAAGAATAATGAAACCTTAATCTAATGTGTACAAAGATAAGTGGGCTCATACTTAGCCCATGGGCCCAAAATATACCCTAAGGCTCATGAGAACCCTAGGGCCTTCACTTGCATCTCTGGCCCAATCTTCTTGGAGTCTTTTATCCAATGCCCTTGGG
The DNA here is from genome assembly GCF_000004515.6 of Glycine max. Lineage (NCBI taxonomy): Eukaryota > Viridiplantae > Streptophyta > Magnoliopsida > Fabales > Fabaceae > Glycine > Glycine max. Next base: position 17,258,775 of record NC_038245.2, read on the forward strand.
TGATAGGATTGCATTATCGCCTAGGCTAGCATCTGGCTCGCCTGGGCCATGGAATTACCCTCCTGGCTAAGCAACCAGCTCGCCTGGGCGAGCTCATTACTTTAGGACTAAGGCTTAGCTCGCTTGGGCGAGCTGCAAGTGCCCCAAAGTGACCTTTTTCCTATAAATAGGCATGCTAGGGGGGCTGAGAAGGGGTTCCAGCATTCAGTAGTGGAGGAAATTGAGAGAATTAAGAGAGAATAAGAAGAAAGAAAAGGAAACGAAGCCAAGGCACTGCCGAATCGCGACTGTGATCAATCCCTACATCGTTCCTTGTTCGACATTCTTCATGCGACCATCGGTTAGTTTTGTTTTTAAGATTTGAATGTGATCTATGCACCCTTAGGAGTCCCCCCTTGTTGTTTTGTGCATATTCATTTGCTCCATCTATCATCGGTAATCTCATTTTTTTGTAAAGTTTAATCCTAACCGATCACTAGTGTCATAAAGTTATCTTTAGAGAGATTAAAAGTTAATAAGCAAAACCAAAGTAAAACCAACTCATAACTGAATTCCTCTCAATCAAAAGTCACTTGAGATCATTCCAAGGCCCAACGCCTTAACACTTTAAAAGAACTGCGTAGATCTGAATTCCTCATCGCACCTGAGGATACGTAGGAGCAAGGGTTGTCCCCTTGTCGACCCCAAAAAGCAAAAATAAAATAAGGGAAAATAAATGATTTTAAAGTCACGTTGCGCACGCTCGATTAAAGGTTGTCATCCATTGTGACAGGCGCTTGGGGTGCTAATACCTTCCCTATGCATAAACAACTCCCGAACCCTTATTTTCAAAATACGTAGACCTTCTTCTTTTTTGTTTTTGTAACATTTTCCTGAAATAAACGTTGGTGGCGACTCCCACGCATTTTTCTCTTTTGAGGATGCTCCTTTGCTTTTCGCCTCGCCCTTCTGTCTACAGGTAGGTTGCGACAACCCTCAACCTTCATCAATGGCAGAGAACAAGAACAAGAACAAGAGGATGAAAAGCATTTGGCACAAACCAATTGCCCCAAGGATGAAGAAGGAGAAGGAACCAACAAAGAATGGTCCTTCCAACAGAGGAAAATGAGTTCACATTCTCCCTCACCACCTTCTACTCCTAAGGCAAATCCTTTATTTTCTAAGGAACAATGTGAGGCGTCATACAAGTACATTTATGCCAAGAAAGAGATGATTCAACCAAAGCACATCAATCCGACTTGGTTAAAGAGTTAAGGCTTCAGAGGTGTGGATAACTGAACTTTCTTTTCAAAGGTTAATGGTTTACCAGTTAGGTCTCAAGGAAGTTGGAATCACATTCAACAAGGTTGACATGTACAAGTCTTTGATGAAGAATTCTTCTACCTATATTGTTGTTGTTACAAAAGCAAAGGGAAGTGAGTGCTTTGGTATTGGACATTTGATGTTGGAGCACAAGCTTTTGGGCTATGTGGTTGCTTGGATTATCACTCTCAAGGGGAGCAATCATGCTCAATTGATAGAGGAGGATCTTCTCCTTAGTTGTCTCATGCACGGGAAATTGAAGATTAATTGGGTCAACATTATTATTGATAACATGATGAAGACCAAGATGATTAGGTCTTTTATGTGTCCCTATGCAATGTTGATCTCAAGAATCCTTGATTACTTCGGAGTTGATACCCAAGAAGAAGTCTTTGCTTTTGTTGAAGTTGAATTTAAGGTGAAGTCCAAAGTTTTGAAGCAGATGGGGTAATCAATCTAAAGCATCTGGAGTTGGATAAATTGAGAAAAACAAAGAGGATCAAACAACACAACAAGATCTAGAGGAGAAGCCTATGAGCCCCTTGGAGCAGATGATGCTAGCCAAGAGGGACAAGCTCTTGAGGATGCATAAGGAGGACTATATTGAGCTTAAGGAGTGCTTTGAAACTATCTATGGAAGGTTGGATGTTATAGGAGCACCATATGTGGATGATATCTAATCCTTAGTTATCCTTCTAGGATCCCTTTAGAACCCATGATAGTTAGCCTCACATATCATAAACATATAGTCTAGGCTTGACTTATATTCTATGTTTTGTTTCTTTATATTGCTTTTAAACATTTGGTGATATGTTCTTAATCAGTTGTAATTTCATTTTTATTAATAAATGATATTTGATATTTTTCTTTCTATTCTCTATCATGTGTTATTATTTGGTTTATTTCTTTGTGATACATACTCTTTTTGGCTTTGTGATGCCAAAAGGGGGAGAAAGATTGATGCTTTTGATTATTGATTGAAATTAAATAGATTGTACCAAATAACTTGTATTGAAGACATGTTACTAACATGTTTGTGAAGCATGTTGTAGAACAGGTACTATGAGAAGAAACGTCAATACAAACCATATGGATTTGGCATTATCAAAACCAAAAAGGGGGAGATCGTTGGATCAAAGCTTGAAGCCCTTAGTTTTTGGTTTGGTTTGATAATTTTGCAATGCCAAACATGTTTAATAGATGTGGCTTTTGTAATTAATGTTTTTAGACCAGGCATATGTGTGATATAGTCTAAGTTTCTTTCATGCTTAGTAGTGATCAAATGTGAAGTGATTGAAGTATTCTTTTTCTCTAAGTTTCCTAAGTAAAAGCAATAGGATTTACTTCTACTTGAAATATCGCTAGAACCATCGAATTAATCGATTGCCTAGCTTGCTAATCAAGTGCCAAAGTCAGTTTTAGAAGAAGGAAGGATCTACAACTTAGGATAATTGATTGGCTTTCTAGATAATTGATTGACCCTGTGTGCATAGTATTTGTGTTATAGAATCCAAGGAATTAAAATGAAAGAGGTTCTTGATTGGCTTTCTAGATAATTGATTGAAAAATGAAAGAAATTAAAATAAAAGAAATTTGGAATTGTGTGTGCATAGTATTTGTACTTGATTCTCTAATAGTGAAAGTTCTAAGAGGTCTTTAAACAACTAGATGTAGGTCATGTATGGACTGAACCAGTATTAAACTCTTTTGAGATTCTCTTTCTCTCAAACCCTTAGTCTTGTAATTCATCTTGGTATTGGAATTGATTTTAAAGGGCCATAAAAACTTTGTTTTTCACATGATCTAGTTATCAAAAGTTTTCTTGATTGCGCTGATCTTTTTTATGAGAAAACTTTGATTAATAAAAAAAGATCATTTTAATTGGATTAAAGAACAAATTGATAAAGATTTCGAAAGAATCTATTCACCTCCCCCCCCCCCCCTTTCCAAATTCACAACTAACCCAACACTAAAAATGTAAAATTTATACATATAAGGTAATGAATTCATAAATTGAAGTAACAAATAAAGTACTTAAATTATTATTATTATTATTATCATTATTATTATTTTCAATTAAATACAAATATAACCATATCACATCTCATAAAAAATTAAAATATTTTGATGTTTTATTTTTTTATTTTCCCCAATAATTTAGATCAAAAATAAATTTTGTTTTAAAACATGATTTTGCCTTCCATAATTTTTTTTATTATTTTAAATAATTTTCTTCTTAGTTGAGATAAAATAAAATATTTTGATGTTTTATCAATATAACCATATCACATCTCATCAAAAATTAAAATATTTTGATGTTTGTTTTTTCCTTAGCAAAGCAATTTGCAGCAGCTAAGAAGTTATTGGCAACGACTTTTATTCCCCACAAATTGTTTAAAAAATAAATAAAAATTTTCAAAAAGAAAAATTGTGTTTTAAAACACGATTTACCAATTTTGGTAATTTTCTTTTAAATATACCTTTTTTTTTAAATCCACTCATTGTCGCAACCGGGATCATGAGGGGACAGCATACAATTTTTATTTAAAATGGAGTCGCCACTAACATTTTAAATTGAGGGAAAACATTAGAAAAACCTTAAAAAATTCTTTGTAACCAAAAATGAGTTTGGGAGTCTATTACACATAGAGAAGGTATAAAAACAATGTATAATTTTGATCTTTTTTTATTATTTCATAAATAAACAAGCTACAAACCAAAGCAGAACTCCTAAACATTGAGGTCCTGGATAAGCAACACGTCATGCACTTATCAAAGCATAAAATGAAACAAATATTAAAAAAAGAATAAAAGAGAAAAAAAACTTAAAACCAAAACTAGCCTTCCTAATATCCTATTTGCTACTCCTAGGTACACAAACAAGTAGTGCCACATTATACCCATTGACCCACATCACGTTACATATAAGAAAAAAAAATGAATTGAAAAGAAAAAAAAAATGTTGGACAAAAAACTTCGATTATGGAAATGCAGACTTGATAAAAATAAGGAAAACACAAAGAGAGAGAGAGTGGTTGTGCATCTTGCATTCATCAAAAAATGTCATACACATTTCTATTTCTATGTATTACAAAATAAAAATGATATAATAAATGAAATGATGCAAAACCTCCAAAGATGACTTTTCACTTGTCTAGAGCGTATGGAATTTTGCCAATGTGTAGCTGCACAAAAAGAAATTTTTGCTCTGCTTGTCAGAGTCTTTTCTCTTTTTTTGTTATATAAGTGTGGTTTTTATAGACCTCTTCTAGATTTTTTTTGTAACCACTTAATTCCACTCATCCACCTATTTCTCTCCACCATCCACTATCTGCTAGTTATGCAATCAAATTATCTCTTTTGACTAAGTCTTCTTTTATTTAATTAACCATTATCTTCTAAAAAATCTTCTTTTTGTAACCAAAGATATTTTTTGATGATCTAACCTTCTCTTGTAACCACCTCTTATTTTTATATTTATTTAATATTTTAAAAAGATTAAAATATTCTTTCGGATAAAATTGGTTATTCATAGTTGCCCCTCTTTACTAGTGTCCTATCAAATAATCTAAATAATGATGTTTTTTAGATTATTATGGTAAGAGACAAGTAAAGAAGTGAATGAATTTTATCTGGGAACCCAATATGTGGTGATGAGCAAGTAGAGGCTCTTTAGAGTCATCGAGCAGATGTTAGGCTTGAGTTCAGGTGTTGAATACATTTTCCAGGTAGACTTTGGGCTTGTAGCAAGTGTCAGGTCGATTTTGGGATTGAATGTTGGTGTTGGGCTATTTTCAGGATTGAATGTTGGTGTCGAGTCGACTCCGCCCTCACCTAATGGTGTTGGACTCGATTATTGGTGCAGGGTCGGATTTGGGCTTGACTATTGACGCCAGATTGATTCTAGGCTTGGGCTGCTGCTGCCGGGTCGATTCTGGGCTTTGATGTTGGTGTTGGGTATGTTCTAGGCTTTGACTGCTGGTGCTGGGTCAATTATGGGCTTTGACTATTGGTGTCGGGTCGATTTCGAGCTTGGTTGTTGGTGTTGGGTCGATTCTGGGCTTTGAAGATGGAATATTGATGTTAGACTACTTGGTCAGTGAAACTGAAATGATCGTAAGTTGTGCCAGGTGGTACTAGGCTTCAAGAAAAACACTGTAACTTCTACCAAGTAAGTATTCGGCTTAAATGGTGCCAGGTAAGTATTGGATTGAAGAGAAGGGCAAGGGGCTAGGTAACTTTGTAACTAAAGGAACCTATGCTATACCCTTGAAGGTCTAAGAAAAAATTAAAGGATTAACGAACTAAGAAGTTCAAATGGGAATGAAGCACAAGAAATGCAATGCAATTCAAATGAGATGCAAAGATATCATGAGACACCAACTATTGGACTGCACTTTTCCTTTTTGCTTTGATTTTCGCTAGAAAGTAAGGGATCCTTAATCCTTATAATGTCACATGCCCTAAGATTCATGGATGATTGAGGAATGGTGACTCGTCTTGCCTTTGGTCAAACAACATTGGAGTACTTCCTTGTGCTGTTCTTAAGCTACTGCTAAAGTTTGTGAGCCGGTAGTGAGGTTATTTTGGTAGTCGCATTGTCTGGATTCATCAAACTCATTGTAGCTTTCAAAAACTTATTAAAGTAAATGTAATGCTTTAGAATTTAAAATATTATTTCCTTCAAGTATATCATTAGTAAAAGCATGATGAACAGACAAAGAAAGAAAAAAGACAATTTTATTCCAGAAAGAGAGAATGTATTTACAAAGATTGCCATTGCATAACAAAGAGAAAGGTATATACAATGAACATGGAACCAAATGATAGCAAAAATGATGATATCCATGTAACTCAGCCTCCATTAATACTCTTAAGGAAGGGATTTCAACCTCAATTGGAAGAATTGCCTCCATCCCATACACCAAGGAAAATGGAGTTGCACCAGTTGAGGCGCGGACAGATGTATAATATCCATGTAAGGAAAATGGGAGCATGCTGTGCCAATCTTTGTATGTCACCACCATCTTTTAAATGATCTTTTTTATGCTATTATTGGCCGCTTCAACTGCCCCATTCATCTTTGGACAACATGGAGTAGAATTATGATGTTGAATCTTGAAGTCAACACACAACTCTGTTATCATCTTATTGTTTAAATTAGTTGCATTGTCAGTGATGAGTTTGCTTAGTATGCCATAGTGACAAATCAATTCTTTCTTGATGAATTTCACTGTCACATTTTGAGTTACGCTGGCATATGAAGCGGCTTCAACCCATTTAGGGAAATAATCAATTGCTACTAGAATGAAGCGATGTCCATTTGACGCTTTGGGTTCTATAGGCCCAATGACATCCATTCCCCATATAGAAAAAAACCAAGGAGATGATAGTACATTCAACGACATTGGTGGACCATTGATGTTATCAGCATATGTTTGGCACTTGTGACATTTCCTCGCATAATTATAACAGTTTGTTCCATGGTTAACTAGTAATATCCAACCCTCAAGATCTTTCTTGCCATGGTGTGCCCATTGGTATGAGTGCCAAAGGACCCTTCATGAACTTTATGCATACATGAATTTTGATGATGTCAAAGAAGAATCAAACAAGGCTGCTACAAAGGATAAGCATTGCTTCAAGACGAATACAAGATTGCTTCAACAAACAAAGCCTTGCTTCAAGATTACTTTAAGATCAAGCCTTGCCTCAAAACAAAGTGTTTCTAAGACATGCAAGGCTATGGTAATCGATTACTAGGCAGTGTAATCGATTACCAGTAGACAAGTTTGAAAAATAGCTGTTAAAAAGGGTTTTTGTTAGTGCTTAGCTCTACGGAGTTTTAAAAGATTGGCTAAGATTTTGTTAAAACATAAGCACTTAGACAATGAAGGAAAGCTGGAGTTGCTGCACATGATGTCCAACGTTATGTCAAGGAATAAGATCGGGCTGCACAATGCACAAGGCAAGATAAAATGTCAAATGAAGAATTGAAGTTGCAGGATCCACGATGTCGGATACAATGTCCTGACATCCTGCCCGAAAATACTGGAGTTGCTGCACAATGCATAAGTCAAGATAAAATGTCAAATGAAGCATTGAAGCTGCAGGATCCACGATGTCGGATACGATGTCCTGACATCTTGCCCGAAAATACTGGACACATAAATCTGTTATATCTTTAACAGATTATTGTGCAGTTAGCAAGAGATTAGATGATCTATCTTTAGGAACGAATTAAAAGATAATTAAAGTTCGAATTTCAAAGTAGAAGAGTTCGTTCAGGGATTAAAGATTAAAGATAAAAACTAAAAGATCAAACTGTATCTTTTAGATCTTTAAGTGCAGATTTTCAGGAAAATGATAGATCTCATCCAGCACAAGCAGTTGCAGCCCAGAAACGCACATTGCTATATAATCATGGAGGCTGCACGAGTTCTGTACCAAGTCCGGGATTGAAGAGTTATTTTGTGAGTTTTGGGACTTGAGTGTTTTGTGAGCCACCTTGATGGTACCCTAACATCAAGTGTTGGACCTGAGTGTGTAGAGTTGATCTCTTGTGTGTAGAGTTGATCTCTAGTGTGTAGGGTTGATCCCTTTTGTTCAGAGTTGATCTCTGGTGTGTCTTTGATTTATTTGTAAACACGGGAGTGTGATTGAGAGGGAGTGAGCGGGGTTCTCATATCTAAGAGTGGCTCTTAGGTAGAGATTGTACGGGTAGTGGTTAGGTGAGAAGGTTGTAAACAGTGGCTGTTAGACCTTGAACTAACACTATTTTAGTGGATTTCCTCCCTGGCTTGGTAGCCCCCAGAGGTAGGTGAGGTTGCACCGAACTGGGTTAACAATTCTCTTGTGTTATTTACTTGTTTAAATCTGTTCATACGGACACATACGATCTGCATGTTCTGAAGCGTGATGTCGTGACATCCGGTACGACATCTGTCCCCAGTATCAGAATTTCAATTGGTATCAGAGCAGGCACTCGAAATCACTGAGTGAGATCTAGGGAGATAAATTCTGATGAACATGGAGAAAGAAGGCGGACCAGTGAACAGACCACCAATTCTGGATGGGACCAACTATGAATACTGGAAAGCAAGGATGGTGGCCTTTCTCAAATCACTGGATAGCAGAACCTGGAAAGCTGTCGTCAAAGGCTGGGAACATCCCAAGATGCTGGACACAGAAGGAAAGCCCACTGATGAATTGAAGCCAGAAGAAGACTGGACTAAAGAAGAAGACGAATTGGCACTTGGAAACTCCAAAGCTTTGAATGCTCTATTCAATGGAGTTGACAAGAATATCTTCAGACTGATCAACACATGTACAGTGGCCAAGGATGCTTGGGAGATCCTGAAAACCTCTCATGAAGGAACCTCCAAAGTGAAGATGTCCAGATTGCAACTATTGGCTACAAAATTCGAAAATCTGAAGATGAAGGAGGAAGAGTGTATTCATGACTTCCACATGAACATTCTTGAAATTGCCAATGCTTGCACTGCCTTGGGAGAGAGGATGACAGATGAAAAGCTGGTGAGAAAGATCCTCAGGTCCTTGCCTAAGAGATTTGACATGAAAGTCACTGCAATAGAGGAGGCCCAAGACATTTGCAACATGAGAGTAGATGAACTCATTGGTTCCCTTCAAACCTTTGAGCTAGGACTCTCGGATAGGGCTGAAAAGAAGAGCAAGAATCTGGCTTTCGTGTCCAATGATGAAGAAGAAGAAGATGAGTGTGACCTGGATACTGATGAAGGTCTGACTAATGCAGTTGTGCTCCTTGGAAAACAGTTCAACAAAGTGATGAACAGAATGGACAGGAGGCAGAAACCACATGTCCAGAACATCCCTTTCGACATCAGGAAAGGTAGTGAATACCAGAAAAGTTCAGATGAAAAGCCCAGTCACAGCAAAGGAATTCAATGTCGTGGGTGTGAAGGCTTTGGACACATCAAAGCTGAATGTCCCACTCATCTCAAGAAGCAGAGGAAAGGTCTTTCTGTAAGTCGGTCAGATGATACAGAGAGTGAACAAGAAAGTGACTCTGACAGAGATGTGAATGCACTCACTGGGAGATTTGAATCTGCTGAAGATTCAAGTGATACAGACAGTGAAATCACTTTTGATGAGCTTGCTACATCCTATAGAAAACTATGCATCAAAAGTGAGAAGATTCTTCAGCAAGAAGCACAACTGAAGAAGGTCATTGCAAATCTGGAGGCTGAGAAGGAGGCACATGAAGAGGAAATCTCTGAACTTAAAGGAGAAATTGGCTTTCTGAATTCTAAACTGGAAAATATGACAAAGTCAATAAAGATGCTGAATAAAGGCTCAGATGTGCTTGATGAGGTGCTACAGCTTGGGAAGAATGTTGGAAACCAGAGAGGACCTGGATTTAATCATAAGTCTGCTGGCAGAACAACCATGACAGGATTCCTGCCAAAAACAGCACTGGAGCCACGATGTCACAACATCGGTCTCGACATCATGGAACGCAGCAAAAAAGGAGCAAAAGAAAGAAGTGGAGGTGTCACTACTGTGGCAGGTATGGTCACATAAAGCCCTTTTGCTATCATTTGCATGGCCATCCACATCATGGAACTCAAGGGAGCAGCAGTGGAAGGAAGATGATGTGGGTTCCAAAACACAAGACTGTTAGTCTTGTTGTTCATACTTCACTTAGAGCATCAGCTAAGGAAGATTGGTACCTAGATAGCGGCTGTTCCAGACACATGACAGGAGTCAAAGAATTCCTGGTGAACATTGAACCTTGCTCCACTAGCTATGTGACATTTGGAGATGGTTCTAAAGGAAAGATCACTGGAATGGGAAAGCTAGTCCATGATGGACTTCCTAGTCTGGACAAAGTACTGCTGGTGAAGGGACTGACTGCAAACTTGATCAGCATTAGTCAGTTGTGTGATGAAGGATTCAATGTAAACTTCACAAAGTCAGAATGCTTGGTGACAAATGAGAAGAGTGAAGTTCTAATGAAGGGCAGCAGATCAAAGGACAACTGCTACCTATGGACACCTCAAGAAACCAGTTACTCCTCCACATGTCTATCCTCCAAAGAAGATGAAGTCAGAATATGGCATCAAAGATTTGGACATCTGCACTTAAGAGGCATGAAGAAAATCATTGACAAAGGTGCTGTTAGAGGCATTCCCAATCTGAAAATAGAAGAAGGCAGAATCTGTGGTGAATGTCAGATTGGAAAGCAAGTCAAGATGTCCCACCAGAAGCTTCAACATCAGACCACTTCCAGGGTGCTGGAACTACTTCACATGGACTTGATGGGGCCTATGCAAGTTGAAAGCCTTGGAGGAAAAAGGTATGCCTATGTGGTTGTGGATGATTTCTCTAGATTTACCTGGGTCAACTTTATCAGAGAAAAATCAGACACCTTTGAAGTATTCAAGGAGTTGAGTCTAAGACTTCAAAGAGAAAAAGACTGTGTCATCAAGAGAATCAGGAGTGACCATGGCAGAGAGTTTGAAAACAGCAGGTTTACTGAATTCTGCACATCTGAAGGCATCACTCATGAGTTCTCTGCAGCCATTACACCACAACAGAATGGCATAGTTGAGAGGAAAAACAGGACTTTGCAAGAGGCTGCTAGGGTCATGCTCCATGCCAAAGAACTTCCCTATAATCTCTGGGCTGAAGCCATGAACACAGCATGCTACATCCACAACAGAGTCACACTTAGAAGAGGGACTCCAACCACACTGTATGAAATCTGGAAAGGGAGGAAGCCAACTGTCAAGCACTTCCACATCTTTGGAAGTCCATGTTACATTTTGGCAGATAGAGAGCAAAGGAGAAAGATGGATCCCAAGAGTGATGCAGGAATATTCCTGGGATACTCTACAAACAGCAGAGCATATAGAGTATTCAATTCCAGAACCAGAACTGTGATGGAATCCATCAATGTGGTTGTTGATGATCTATCTCCAGCAAGAAAGAAGGATGTCGAAGAAGATGTCAGAACATCGGGAGACAATGTAGCAGATGCAGCTAAAAGTGGAGAAAATGCAGAAAACTCTGATTCTGCTACAGATGAATCAAACATCAACCAACCTGACAAGAGACCCTCCATTAGAATCCAGAAGATGCACCCCAAGGAGCTGATTATAGGAGATCCAAACAGAGGAGTCACTACAAGATCAAGGGAGATTGAGATTGTCTCCAACTCATGTTTTGTCTCCAAAATTGAGCCCAAGAATGTGAAAGAGGCACTGACTGATGAGTTCTGGATCAATGCTATGCAAGAAGAATTGGAGCAATTCAAAAGGAATGAAGTCTGGGAGCTAGTTCCGAGACCCGAGGGAACTAATGTGATTGGCACCAAGTGGATCTTCAAGAACAAAACCAATGAAGAAGGTGTTATAACCAGAAACAAGGCCAGACTTGTTGCTCAAGGCTACACTCAGATTGAAGGTGTAGACTTTGATGAAACTTTTGCCCCAGTTGCTAGGCTTGAGTCCATCAGATTGTTACTTGGTGTAGCTTGCATCCTCAAATTCAAGCTGTACCAGATGGATGTGAAGAGCGCGTTTCTGAATGGATACCTGAATGAAGAAGCCTATGTGGAGCAGCCAAAGGGATTTGTAGATCCAGCTCATCCAGATCATGTATACAGGCTCAAGAAGGCTCTCTATGGATTGAAGCAAGCTCCAAGAGCTTGGTATGAAAGGCTAACAGAGTTCCTAACTCAACAAGGGTATAGGAAGGGAGGAATTGACAAGACTCTCTTTGTCAAGCAAGATGCTGAAAACTTGATGATAGCACAGATATATGTTGATGACATTGTGTTTGGAGGGATGTCGAATGAGATGCTTCGACATTTTGTTCAACAGATGCAATCTGAATTTGAGATGAGTCTTGTTGGAGAGCTGACTTATTTTCTGGGACTTCAAGTGAAGCAGATGGAAGACTCCATATTCCTCTCACAAAGCAAGTATACAAAGAACATTGTCAAGAAGTTTGGGATGGAGAATGCCAGCCATAAAAGAACACCTGCACCTACTCACTTGAAGCTGTCAAAAGATGAAGCTGGCACCAGTGTTGATCAAAGTCTGTACCGAAGCATGATTGGGAGCTTACTATATTTAACAGCTAGCAGACCCGACATCACCTATGCAGTAGGTGTTTGTGCAAGATATCAAGCCAATCCTAAGATAAGTCACTTGACTCAAGTAAAGAGAATTCTGAAATATGTAAATGGCACCAGTGACTATGGGATTATGTACTGTCATTGTTCAGATTCAATGCTGGTTGGGTATTGTGATGCTGATTGGGCTGGAAGTGCAGATGACAGAAAAAGCACTTCTGGTGGATGCTTCTATCTGGGCAACAATCTTATTTCATGGTTCAGCAAGAAGCAGAACTGTGTGTCCCTATCTACTGCAGAAGCCGAGTATATTGCAGCAGGAAGCAGCTGTTCACAACTAGTTTGGATGAAGCAGATGCTCAAGGAGTACAATGTCGAACAAGATGTCATGACATTATACTGTGACAACTTGAGTGCTATTAATATTTCTAAAAATCCTGTGCAACACAGCAGAACCAAGCACATTGACATTAGACACCACTATATCAGAGAGCTTGTTGATGATAAAGTTATCACACTGGAGCATGTTGACACTGAGGAACAAATAGCAGATATTTTCACAAAGGCATTGGATGCAAATCAGTTTGAAAAACTGAGGGGCAAGCTGGGCATTTGTCTGCTAGAGGAATTATAGCAGCTACTGCAATCTGAACGTGCCCAAACGAATCACTTAACATTAATAGCACGTTCACTACTGAACCAAAGCAAATTCGACCGTTGCTTCACACGTCCCTCTACATTCCTCACTCAAACTTATATTTTCGTGTTAATCTCGTTTTCTGCATTCCCCAACAGCTCTCAGAAATTTACGAAATCATTCCAAACGCTCTGCTTTTTCATGGCTAACTCACCAAAAGAAACTTCAGCTCCT
>NC_038245.2:17272166-17306343 GCF_000004515.6 Glycine max
ACAGCTCTCAGAAATTTACGAAATCATTCCAAACGCTCTGCTTTTTCATGGCTAACTCACCAAAAGAAACTTCAGCTCCTGGTTCACCCTCTGTACCATCATCTCCGCACCAGGAACAACCAGAATTCAACATCCAACCCATACAAATAATTCCTGGTCAAGCTTCTGTCCCTGAGAAACTGGTTCCCAGAAGACAACAGGGAGTGAAGATTGCTGAAAACCCTAGCCTTGCAACAAGTCCTAGGGAAGTAGACACGGAGATGGACAAGAAAATCCGCAGTATTGTGAGTAGCATTTTGAAAGACGCCTCTGTTCCTGATGCTGAGAAAGATGTTCCAACATCCTCCACCCCAGATGTTGCTGTCCCTGAAGCTGATGAAGATGTCCCAACATCTTCCACCCCGAATGTTTCTGTGCCTGATGCTGAGAAAGATGTTCCAACATCTTCCGGCCCAAATGCTGAAGTACTCTCTTTCCCCAGCAAAGAGAGATCAACAGAGGAAGATGATCAAGCCACAGAGGAGACCCCTGCACCAAGGGCACAAGAACCTGCTCCAGGTGACCTCATTGACCTAGAAGAAGTTGAATCTGATGAGGAACCCATTGCCAACAGGTTGGCACCTGGCATTGCAGAAAGGTTACAAAGCAGAAAAGGAAAAACCCCCATTAAGAGGTCTGGACGAATCAAAACTATGGCACAGAAGAAGGGCACTCCGATCACTCCTACCACATCCAGACGGAGCAAAGTTGCAATCCCTTCCAAGAAGAGGAAAGAAATTTCCTCATCTGATTCTGATGATGATGTCGAACTAGATGTCTCAACATCAAAGAGGACCAAGAAATCTGGGAAAAAGGTGCCTGAAAATGTCCCTGATGCACCATTGGACAACATCTCATTCCACTCCATTGGCAATGCTGAAAGGTGGAAATACGTGTATCAACGCAGACTTGCCTTGGAAAGAGAACTGGGAAGAAATGCCTTGGATTGCAAGGAGACCATGGAACTCATCAAGGCTGCTGGACTACTGAAAACAGTCACCAAGTTGGGAGACTGTTATGAAAGCCTAGTCAGGGAATTTATTGTCAACATTCCCTCTGACATAACAAACAGAAAAAGTGATGATTATCAAAGAGTGTTTGTCAGAGGAAAGTGTGTTAGATTCTCCCCTGCGGTGATCAACAAATACCTGGGCAGACCTACTGAAGGAGTGGTGGATATTGATGTTTCTGAGCATCAGATTGCCAAGGAAATCACTGCCAAACGAGTCCAGCATTGGCCAAAGAAAGGGAAGCTTTCTGCAGGGAAGCTGAGTGTGAAGTATGCAATTCTGCATAGGATTGGCGCTGCAAACTGGGTACCCACCAATCATACTTCCACTGTTGCCACAGGTTTGGGTAAATTTCTGTATGCTGTTGGAACCAAGTCCAAATTTAATTTTGGAAACTATATTTTTGATCAAACTGTTAAGCATTCAGAATCTTTTGCTGTCAAATTACCCATTGCCTTCCCTACTGTATTGTGTGGCATTATGTTGAGTCAACACCCCAATATTTTAAACTACATTGACTCTGTGATGAAGAGAGAATCTCCTCTATCCCTGCACTACAAACTGTTTGAGGGGACACATGTCCCAGACATTGTCTCGACATCAGGGAAAGCTGCTGCTTCAGGTGCTGTGTCCAAGGATGCCTTGATAGCTGAACTCAAGGACACATGCAAGGTGCTGGAAGCAACCATCAAAGCCACCACAGAGAAGAAGATGGAGCTAGAACGGCTGATCAAAAGGCTCTCAGAAAGTGGCATTGATGATGGTGAAGCAGCCGAGGAAGAAGAAGCAGCTGAGCAAGAAGAAGAAGAAGCTGAGGAAGAAGAAGAAGAAACCGATGACGAAGATGCAGCAGAGGATACAGAATCCGATGATGATGATTCTGAAGCCACCCCATGATCATCAGACCTTTATATTTTTTGCTTTTTACTAGCTATAGGGGCATGTCCCTTTGAACAATTGATTACTATTGGTCTGTAATATTTGCACCTTAAGTTCATGCATTCTACTTTTGACAAATTCTGTCTAAAAAGGGGGAGTAATAGTATTATGCTTGCTATTATGCATGATTTTGAGCAGTAGGATACTATGTATGCAATAGTCGTATTATGCATGATTTTGAGCAGTAGGATACTATGTATGCAATAGTCGTATTATGCATGATTGATACGATGTATGGCAGTAGGAAACGATGTATGCATGATTCATGATTTTGAGGGGGAGTTGTATGAATATGATCTTGAGGGGGAGACTGCTGCTGCTTAGGATGACTGATGTAAGCTACTAGAAGCTGATAGAAGATGCTGCAGTAAGAGCATGAATGCTGCAGTAAGAGCATGAAGACAGGGGGAGCAGAAAGCTGATGTCACAAGAGATGTCTTGACATCCTGGAAAGACTAGTAGCTGATAGAAGATGCTGCAGTAAGCATGGAGACAGGGGGAGCAGAAGCAGAAAGCTGATGTCACGTGAGATGTCTTGACATCCTGGAGAAGACTTGTAGATTTGCAACTTGAAGAATTTCCGCTGTGCTTGATTACTCTGATAATGAAAGTTGCTGATCCCACTTGCATAACTGCTCGTACCTACTCAGGAAGTGTCTAAGTATGTTTTAGACAAAATTTGCCAAAGGGGGAGATTGTTAGTGCTTAGCTCTACGGAGTTTTAAAAGATTGGCTAAGATTTTGTTAAAACATAAGCACTTAGACAATGAAGGAAAGCTGGAGTTGCTGCACATGATGTCCAACGTTATGTCAAGGAATAAGATCGGGCTGCACAATGCACAAGGCAAGATAAAATGTCAAATGAAGAATTGAAGTTGCAGGATCCACGATGTCGGATACAATGTCCTGACATCCTGCCCGAAAATACTGGAGTTGCTGCACAATGCATAAGTCAAGATAAAATGTCAAATGAAGCATTGAAGCTGCAGGATCCACGATGTCGGATACGATGTCCTGACATCTTGCCCGAAAATACTGGACACATAAATCTGTTATATCTTTAACAGATTATTGTGCAGTTAGCAAGAGATTAGATGATCTATCTTTAGGAACGAATTAAAAGATAATTAAAGTTCGAATTTCAAAGTAGAAGAGTTCGTTCAGGGATTAAAGATTAAAGATAAAAACTAAAAGATCAAACTGTATCTTTTAGATCTTTAAGTGCAGATTTTCAGGAAAATGATAGATCTCATCCAGCACAAGCAGTTGCAGCCCAGAAACGCACATTGCTATATAATCATGGAGGCTGCACGAGTTCTGTACCAAGTCCGGGATTGAAGAGTTATTTTGTGAGTTTTGGGACTTGAGTGTTTTGTGAGCCACCTTGATGGTACCCTAACATCAAGTGTTGGACCTGAGTGTGTAGAGTTGATCTCTTGTGTGTAGAGTTGATCTCTAGTGTGTAGGGTTGATCCCTTTTGTTCAGAGTTGATCTCTGGTGTGTCTTTGATTTATTTGTAAACACGGGAGTGTGATTGAGAGGGAGTGAGCGGGGTTCTCATATCTAAGAGTGGCTCTTAGGTAGAGATTGCACGGGTAGTGGTTAGGTGAGAAGGTTGTAAACAGTGGCTGTTAGACCTTGAACTAACACTATTTTAGTGGATTTCCTCCCTGGCTTGGTAGCCCCCAGAGGTAGGTGAGGTTGCACCGAACTGGGTTAACAATTCTCTTGTGTTATTTACTTGTTTAAATCTGTTCATACGGACACATACGATCTGCATGTTCTGAAGCGTGATGTCGTGACATCCGGTACGACATCTGTCCCCAGTATCAGAATTTCAGTTTTAAATTTGAATTTTGATCCTGTAATCGATTACCAGATGTTTGTAATCGATTACCAACAACGGAACTCTTGAAATTAAAATTCAAAAGTGATGACCCTTCAAAATATAACTATGTAATCGATTACCAGAAACCTGTAATCAATTACCAATGAAAAAATTCAGAAAAAGCTTTTTGAAAAGATACATCTCTTTAGACCATTTTGGAAAGGCACGAAGGGCCTATATATATATGTGTGTCTGATTTCAAAAAGCAAGAGAGAGATATTCCAATAGAACTTCATTGCCAAATGCTATCTCAACAACTCTGGGGCAAACACTTGCAAATCTATTAAGAGTTCATCTAGGATCTTGAATTGTAATATCCTTCTCTTAAAGAGAGAATTCTTCTTCTTCTTATTCAAAGAGATTGATTAAGGAACTAAGGGTTTCTTAAGTTGTAAGGATTTCTGAACACAAGGGAAGGGTTGTCCCTGTGTGGTTCAGACTTTGTAAAAAGATTTTTACAAAGAGAGTGGAAAATCTCAAGTGGGTTGCTTGAGGACTAGATGTAGGTACGGGAAGTGGTTGAACCAGTATAAATCGAGTTTGCATTTCTCTCTTCCCTTATCTCATTTATTATTGCAATCAATTTTGTCTTGCATGTTTAAAGAACATTATTAAATTGATTATTGTTTCTTCTTCTGCATTCTGAGCCTATCATTTAGAAGGGGGTTAAAAGTTTGTTAGTGAAAATTAATTCACCCTTTCTTAAGATAACTGAGGCCATTTGTCCAACAAACTTCTCTGATGATCTTTTGCGCTTCAATGACATCTACGCATCTGAGCAACACCATATCATGATTTTTCTTATACAACACTTCCACGTTTAGGAAAAATCTCATTTCTAGTCTTCTCAATGTTCTTTTGTCATTCTTTGAGGCATTTGGATGATACTCTCGAATCTTGATATAATCTTTGATGTCGAAGTACCATGGTTTCCCATCAAATTCTTCTTCTACCAAGTGAAAATATGCAAGCTGATCATGACGTTGGATCTTTATAAGTGGCATGTCCTCATCCTTGTTCAATGCGAACATGGATGATAAAGTGGCAAGTGCTCGAACGTGATTTCATTAAATTATTTCACCAATTCCTTGATGTCAGTTTAGTAAGGAATTAGCTTTTCATCTCGAGTTTTCTATTTACCTTTTAACTAATGGATCACCAGTGCAGAGTCACCATAAACCTCAAGTTTTTTTATTTTTGATTCCACAGCCACTTGTAACCCCAAAGTGCATGCCTCATACTTGGCTATATTGTTGGTACCATTAAAGCATAGCCTAGCTGTGATTGGGATATACTTTTTCTCTGGGGAGGGTAATATAACTCCTATCCCGTGGCCCGTGATGTTGGAAGCACCATCAAACCACATGATCCATCCTCTTTCTTTTGACGAATCTTCATTGTCAAACAACACCATTATGCCTTCATTGAGGAATTCACATTGCATTGACTGATAATCTTCAACAGGTTGGTGTGCTAGATAATCTACTAGAGCACTATCTTTAACTACTTTTTGTGTCACATATACAATGTCATATTCTGATAAAAGAACTTGCCAATGAGCAATCCTTCCTGTAAGAGCAGGCTTCTAAAAAATATACTTGATTGGATCCATTTTAGACACCAACCAATTTGTGTGACTCAGCATATACTGCCTTAAGCAATGACTTGCCCATGCTAAAGCACAACAAGTTCACTCTAAAAATGAATATCTGATCTCAAAACTAGTGAACTTCTTGCTCAAATAGTATATAGTGTGCTCTTTCCTTCCAAAATCATCTTGTTGCCTTAATATGTAACCCATAGATCCATCAAGCATTGCCAGATACATTATGAGGGGTCTTCCAACAACTCAAGGGACTAAGATTGGGGGACTTCGCAAGTATTTTTTTATTTTCTAAAATGCTTCCTGACAATCATTATTCCACTCCGAAGGATGATTTTTGTGCAGCAATTTGAAGATAGGTTTGCATGTCACCATTAGTTGGGATATAAATCAGGCAATATAATTCAACCTTCCCAAGAAACCACGAATCTCCTTTTCCATGTGAGAGGGCAACAATTCCAAGATTGCATAAGCTTTGCCAACATCCACTTCAATTCCTCTTTGGCTGACGATGAAACCTAACAATTTGCCAAATTTGACGCCAAAAGTACATTTGGCTGGATTAAGCCTCAATTTGAACTTCCTAAGCCGCTCAAACAATTTCTACATATGGACTACATGATCTTCCACCTTTTTTGACTTTGCGATCATGTCATCCACGTAAACTTCAACCTCCTTATGCATCATGTCATGGAATAAAGTCACCATAGCCCTTTGATATGTTTTGCCAACATTCTTCAACCCAAACAACATGACCTTATAACAAAAGGTGCCTCAAGGTGTGATGAATGTGGTTTTCTCCCTATACTCTTCAGCCATTTTAATCTGGTTGTATCTCAAGTATCCATCCATGAAGGAAAAGAAAGAATGGTGTGATGTATTATTTACTGGCACGTCAATATGAGGTAATGGGAAATCATCTTTTGGGTTGGCTCTATTTAGATCTCAGTTGTCGATTGTTTGGCTTCCAACAAGTGAACCGGATAGCACAAGTAGTATAAAACGGTAAGAACCGAATATCGAACACTCGGGGGACTTGTGTTATTTGGTAAGCTATTTTAGCAAATAGGTGTCTAGTGTGTAAAAGTAAGTGTGAATATGAACAAATGTATAAACTATCTGTGCAAAAAGAAAGAAAATCATGCGAGAGAAATGATGTGTAAAAACAAGTAGAGAACACATTGGTCTTCCTAATAGGTGCCTGATGCTAAAAAGATATTCTCTATCTAACAATGCTCATGTGTTCTTATGGTGTCTCCTCAGATACCAAACTTCGATTCCTCATGATAGTTTAGCCTAATCCTGATCAAGCATCATTCGCAGATTCCTCTTGTAAGACTAAACTCAACCAGGACTGCATTAAGACACACATACTCAACTAACTTATCGCACCTCGATTCCTTGTGAAAGCACGACAACTCAGCCCTGCACTATCAAGGACTTTAGAGTCAGACCAGTTTCCACTATTGAATGACCCTAACAAAGCATGCATCTATGTGATCAAGGTAAAGGCATAGTGGAATGAAAAGCATATAGCACAGAGAACACAGAAAACATCATTAAATAGATAGAAATATATTTACATCAGGTACCTACAAGGAAGATCCAACAGAGGATTTAGCTTTCCATACCAGGAAGCCTTCTTAACAACAAAGAGAAGAACAAGATGAAAGATTGCAAAAATACAAGTGGTGAGGATGTCTCCTTCACCTCTAGGATCTCATAATCACTCACAAACTCATCTCAAGCTCTCAAATCGGCTCTTGCTTCAAGCTCTGGTCTCTGCAAATCTTCACACAGCAAAATCTCTCAAAACTCCTTGGAACTTGGACCTTTCTCTCTCTAGAAACCCTAGACATGCAAAGCTCTGAATCCCAGTCCAAACTCCCTTCACAAAATTTGATTTCAGGCTTAAATAGGTGGCCTTGTTCGTGCTCGTGCGCTTAGCGCACGTATGGACCGCTTAACGCACGTTAGTGATTTTTGGCTTAGCGCGCCTTTCTCACTTAGCGGATGAACTGAAGCGGTGCGCTTAGAGAGATAAAGCAGTGCACTTAGCGAACATGTACAACTCATCTTCTTCTGGATTCTTCCTCGTGCTTAGCCCAGGAGTGTTGTGCTTAGCGGATGCTCGCTAAGCCAACAAATTGGCTTAGCGAGAAGGTGAAAATAGCCTTTTCCAAAGCTTGCCTAATTAACCTGAAATTGATAGAAAATGATTATTAAACACACAAAGTGAAAATACTAAGTATTTATTACCTATACTTAACAGAAAATACTTATAACATTACAAAATAACCATAAATTGGGAGAGTTTGATACAATTTATACAAGTTTTATACACAAAAGTTAGTCGTTTTCACCGACTAACAACTCCCCCAAATTTATAGTTTTGCTTGTCCTCAAGCAAAAAGAGAACTACTCACTTGTCCTCAAGTGACAATGACATGCAGTGACTATGTACAAAGGTGTATGCTACAAAGTGACTAATTGCATGATAAGAGAATGGAGTAAAATACCCTCATCACTTGTCTTTCATAAGGTATGCAGTTATCCAAAGAGAAGAATAAAATGTAACCTGAACAGATAGATGAAGTTAGGCATAAGACAAATATCAAGGAAAGTAGCTTAAACCACAGTCTCATGGCTACTGTTTCACTCAAGCACAAGTGTTTAAGCTATTCATTAATAACAACTAGCAAGAGGTCCAATCTTTGAATTTCATCTCATGCCATAAAGTCAGAAATGTATAAATAGAATCTGAAGGACTTTCTCAGGTTTGTAGTGAGGCTTGGCTACAAAAATTCATTGGTTTTTCTAGGATTCAAAGGCTTAGATTCTAAGAGAGCACAAATCCTTGACTTATCCCAATGGTCTTGTATTATACAAGTAGCTTTCTCGGTATTTTTTCCTCTTAAGTTGCTTTTGACCTTATTGTAACAGCACAATTTATTCTTTTCTTTCTCTTTTTTTTTTAACATACAACTTATTTGTTGTGTGTGCTGATGCTTAACCTTTTTCTTTTCATTCTAATTGACTTCCCTCCCCCAAATTTAGAGTAAATTTTCCTTGAACCATATGCTCTCCTAAAATCTAAACAAGGTATCAAGAGATAATTATTTAAGTTCAGGGTTCAAATTTTTGACAATATCATTCAGCTCAAAAAGGGAGCAAAGGATGCAATTATCATTCAAGTTAAGTTGTTTGGTCAAAAGAGCTAGTGTAAGTACAATCATGGCCTTCATCATTTCCTCATTTATACATTTCATTCTAAAATTCAGAGATTTATGCAAACATTATCACTCACAGCTAGTCGTTCACTCACAGAGTAAGGTCACACTCTCACCGATTTTGGTTCAAGCTTTTCTTTCTCAATCAATCTATCTATTGACTAACAATTCTAATTGCAAGTTCACATTCTTGTTCTTTCTTTGTCTAACATACACACTTGTTCAAACTCATGATAAGAAACAAAAATTCCATCAAAATCATGCACTCAATTTAAAATAAAAACATACATCCATTTTTCAGAAAAGATAAAAGTGTTTCACTGCCATGTCATCAAAAAAACAAGTCAAACTATTCAAAATGCTTCAGGATGAGCAAAAAACCAACTATTTATAAATAAAACTAGCAGTGTATATAAATATATGGGGAATATTGTACGAAAACCATAATTACAATAATAACTCAAAAAAAAGCAAAAAGTGACATTAAGAATCAACAATGTCAAAAGTGTTTAAACTGGGGAATCGGTGAGAGAAACAACTTCTTCAGATGATGAATCAGAAAGATCAGCAATTCCTCCAATTGGGAAAATAGGGGGGTCGGCTGTTTCTGCAGCTGGTGAATCAGGAGGAGCAACTGCTTCATCTGATGATGCATCAGAAATGACAATCAGAGGAGGAGATGAGGGAACTGCTTCAAGCTCAGGTGAAGAAGGTGGATTCATCACTGGAGATTTTGGGTCAGCTGGCTTTGAATTGACCTGCACAGGTGTGGGCTCAGGCGGAGTAGCCTCGTTGGGTCTCACCAATGGAAGTTGAGCTTCAGGCCAGGCTACTTGCTCAAGAAAATGCTTCGTAGATATGATTGGCCTATTGTGAGCCAACTCTTGCAGGTTGTGCATGATAATGAACTGTCCTCGGAATAAGCTTTGTAGCATAGGAACTAAAGTTAGTGAGCTTTGGACGTCCTATCCTCAAGTTATTGACGGAGGAGCTGGAGTGGATGATGAAGGGATGCCCTCCGTTCTAGCTCTTTTTCTTGATTCCATATATAACTAAAAAGAACTCAAAATTCCTTAGACCAAAATCGTTCAAATTAAACAACAACAATAAAGGCTAAAATTAACAATAGGCACTTAGCGGGATATAGCTCGCTTAGTGCGCCCTGAGAACATAATATGTCGGCTTAGCCTAAAAGTTGTCGTGATGAAATATGCTTAGCTCAGGTAAACTTGGCTTAGCGCGAGGATTACAACACAAAATTTTCCAAGTTACTTTGGCTTAGCGATTCAGCCTCGCTTAGCCACAGGTAATTCAGTAAGAGGATGAGTGTTCATCCTCAAAAGATGAACTCGCTTAGCGCAGCATGCTCACTTAGCGAGTTCATCGCTTTTTCCAGAAAATGCATAAAATGTAGTTCGTTTACTTGCACTTTTCAAGCCTCTAAAAGGCATATCAGACATGCAATGTGTGCGTCATACTCAATTCAGTATACAAGCGTGTATAGCCCTAATCTTAAACTAATTCTAACAAAATATAAAAACCCTAAAAATCTAAAGCTACAGTTGAAGTCTTCTACCCTAAAGTTAAGACAAGAAAAAGAGAAAAAGAATCATGGAAATTACTTAGATGGTGTATGCTTGATGCTTCAAAGTCGAAAATGCACAAAGAAAGCACAGATGCAAAATGTGCAAATTTTTGGAGAGAGAAAATGCAGAGATGAGGTTTTCGTAATCTAGCAAATGTGAGTGTAACTGTTGTTACACTCACTTAAGTAGTTTTTCGATACTTTTGCTTAGCGGACCGCTGCACTAAGCGAGGAAGAGAGACGTTTGGTTTCTCAACAAGGCTCGCTTAGCGGACCCGTGCGCTTAGCCGATGTTTCAAATTCAAAATCAGTTTTTTTTTTTTACAGAAACTCGGCTTAGCATGAAGATATGTTCGCTTAGTAGGGCCTACAGATTAGAAAAGATGCAACTCTCGCTAAGCCAGGCTCTGGCCATCTTAGCTAAAATGATGCATCTTAAGTACAGAGGAGCATGCGCTTAGCTGAGAAGGACTCGCTTAGCGCTCATATTGCCGCAATGAATCTCGCTTAATCGCCATGACTAGCACTTAGCGTCACGGACCTCAATTATGGCCGTAAGGAATTGTGCTTGGCGATAATAGGTCACGCTTAGCCACGGATAAGCTGTCGCTTAGCAATCAGGCTGAAGCTTAGCTAAATTCAGATCGAATTGAAGTTAGCTTAGCTCAACCTTGGCCAGCTAAGTGGACCAAATCAGCCTCAGATGCAAGGGTTGGATGCTAAGCACTTCAGACTCGCAGCTTAGCACATGAACAAAGATGCGCTTAGCGTGAGGCTTGCACTTAGCGAAAGGACTATTTTTTAGAAAATATTTTTCTAAGTTATTTTTCAGTCCTTTTTCCATGAAATTGAAACCCTTATGTTAAGCATTCAAAGATTGGTTGATATACTCCTATGTACAGATTATATAGCAAGTTCCAAATGATTTAAATGCATGAAAAACAAAAATAACAGAAATTAAAACTGGGTTGCCTCCCAGGAAGCGCTTCTTTAACGTCGTTAGCTTGACGCTTTTACCTCACTGGGTGATCTTATGTTTTGGTTCCTACTTTCAGAACCTCTTAACCTCCTTCCATTACCTGTAAGCAAACATTGTGTTCTGGAGCAGGCTTGTCTTCAACAAACAAATCAAAATCAATTTTTTGATCTTCCTCTTCCCCATATCAGCTATGCAGCTTGCGGTCAACATGAATGACCTTCCCAATATTACAAGGATGTCAGTATCTTTAGAGATATCCATTACCACAAAGTCTGCCGGGAAGATAAAATGTTTTACTCTGACCAAAACATCTTCAATTACTCCATATGGCCTGGTAATGGAGCGGTCAGCTAATTGAAAAGTCATTCGAGTGGGCATTATTTCCAACTCTCCCAGGTGAATAAGAGCTTTTCCCAGATTGACTTCTCCAATTGAACAAGGAATAGTTACACTCCCAGGATCTTTATGCTTAGGTGGAAGGATATTCTGGATCACAGCACTACAATTTCCTTCCACTATGATGTTTTCCTGATGAATATATTTGTGCTTCCTTGTTAACATATCTTTCAAAAATTTAGAGTAGAGTGGCATCTACTGCAAAGCTTCTCCAAAGGGCATGGTTATTTCCAGTTTCCTAAAAATATCTAAAAATCTCGCCAGATGACGATCTTTTTCTTTCTTGGAAGGTACCACAGGGTACGGTACTTCTACACCATCATCCACAACTTTTTCACTCCAACTCTTCTTTGCATTCTTATTATTTTTTTCTTCTTTTTCATTTTTTTCATTTTCTATTTCTTTTTCTTTTTCTTGGTCCTTCAATTCTTTATTCTTGACCATTATTTGTTCCTCTTTTTCTTGATTACTTCTGGCAAGTGCACCGGATCGCACAAGTAGTATAAAATGGTAAGAACCGAGTATCGAACACTCAGGGAACTTGTGTTATTTGGTAAGCTATTTTAGAAAATAGGCGTCTAGTGTGTAAAAGAAAGTGTGAATATGAACAAGTGTATAAACTATCTGTGCAAAAAGAAAGAAAATCACCCAAGAGAAATGATGTGTAAAAACAAGTAGAGAAAACGTTGGTCTTCCTAATAGGTGCCTAATGCTAAAAAGACATTCTCTATCTAACAATGCTCATGTGTTCTTATGGTGTCTCCTCAGATACCAAACTTCGATTCCTCATGATAGTTTAGCCTAATCCTGATCAAGCATCGTTTGCAGATTCCTCTTGTAAGACTAAACTCAACCAGGACTGCATTAAGACACACATACTCAACTAACTTATCACACCCTGATTCCTCGTGAAAGCCCGACAACTCAGCCCTGCACTATCAAGGACTTTAGAGTCAGACCAGTTTCCACTGTTCAATGACCCTAACAAAGCATGCATCTACGTGAACAAGGTAAAGGCATACTGGAATGAAAAGCATATAGCACAGAGAACACACAAAACATCATTAAATAGATAGAAATATATTTACATCAGGTACCTACATGGAAGATCCAACAGAGGATTTAGCTTTCCATACCAGGAAGCCTTCTTAACAACAAAGAGAAGAACAAGATGAAAGATTGCAAAAATACAAGTGGTGAGGATGTCTCCTTCACCTCTAGGATCTCACAATCACTCACAAACTCATCTCAAGCTCTCAAACCAGCTCTTGCTTCAAGCTCTGGTCTCTGCAAATCTTCACACAACAAAATCTCTCAAAACTCTTTGGAACTTGGACCTTTCTCTCTCTAGAAACCCTAGACTTGCAAAGCTCTGAATCCCAGTCTAAACTCCCTTCACAAAATTTGATTCCAGGCTTAAATAGGTGGCCTTGTTCGTGCTCGTGCGCTTAGCGCACGTATGGACCGCTTAGCGCACGTTAGTGATTTTTGGCTTAGCGCGCCTTTCTCACTTAGCGGATGAACTGAAGCGGTGCGCTTAGAGAGATGAAGCGGTGCACTTAGCGAACCTGTACAACTCATCTTCTTCTGGATTCTTCCTTGTGCTTAGCCCAGGAGTGTTGCGCTTAGCGGATGCTCGCTAAGCCAACAAATTGGCTTAGCGAGAAGGTGAAAATAGCCTTTTCCAAAGCTTGCCTAATTAACCTGAAATTGAGAGAAAATGATTATTAAACACACAAAGTGAAAATACTAAGTATTTATTACCTATACTTAACAGAAAATACTTATAACATTACAAAATAACCATAAATTGGGAGAGTTTGATACAATTTATACAAGTTTTATACACAAAAGTTAGTCGTTTTCACCAATTAACATCGACGCACATTCAAACTTTTCCATCTTTCTTAGGGACTAGAACTATGTTGGCAACCCATTGTGGGTATTTGGCAACAACTATAAATCTTGTGTCAAGTTTCTTCTTGACCTCTTCCCTAATCTTTAGGGATAGCTCTGGTTTCATTCATTCACCTTAACTTCTGTTTGACTGGAAGACATTTTGGCTTTAGTGGCAACTTATGCTCCACTATGTTGACATCAAGTCCAGGCATATCTCGGTATGACCAAGCAAACACATTATTATATTCATGTAAGAGCATTATCAACTTGTTGCACTCATTTTCGCTTATTAATATGCCAGCTTTAACCTCTCTTTTTTAGTGCCCAAATTAATTATATCAATGGTTCTTCATGGGGGCTAATCTATTTAGTTTCTTGCTCTACCAACCTTAATAATGTTGAAGAAATACCCTTTTCATCTTCGCTTTCTTCATCTGATTGATTATCGAGACAATCAAAACCACCGGATGTGATAGTAGCATTGTCAATTTCAAGCGTGTCATTTTTAAAACTGCATCATTAAAGTTTAAACCAGAATGATAAAGATATTCAATGAGGTTTAGAGATGAGAGAAAAGAAATAGAAGAGAAGAGAAAATAAATGTGATTTTATTAATATATTGAAAAGAAACACATGAGCCCTTATTCAATAAAGAAAATATCCTAAAGCCTTGGGCAGAGCAATAGGATTAGCATTACAAAATTACTTTAAATTCAAATTCACAACTACAGGGAGCTCGATAATCTTCCAATTGTTGAGCTTGACGTTTGGTGGACAAGCGTGAACTAAGTTGAAGGACTTGTTTTCAGAAATGTCTTCCTCTACAACAGCTATCGAGTTAGGAAACTCAAACCCAACACTCCAAAAGCTCTCTTGTATATCGCGGATGGGGACCCCTTCAATTCTAGGCTCTTTGTTTTCCAATTAAGCTAGTCTTCTTTCTCTTTTTTCAAGCATAACCTACCTTTTATCAGCTTTTGATAGTTTGTAGCCCAGACCAAATCGGTCTCTGTTTGCTACCAAATCAAGTGATTGTGTAAGACCCTGCCCATTTCTTTCTAGTCCGTGTCTTCTCTAGCATAACTTTTGCTACCATCATGGAAGCACCTGATGGTTACGTAATCCCCTTCCTTTCCTTCGCATAGATAGAATTCACAATTTCAAGCCCTTAGAATGAGGTCTCTAAGGCTTCCTCAGTAACTTCAATATAAGGAGTGGATGATGGCTTACTGACTAGTAGATCCTCCTCAACAAAAATAATGACCAGTTTGTCATCAACAATCAATTTCCATTTCTGGTGCAAAGTAGAAGGCACCGCTCTTGCACAATGAATCCAAGGCCTTCCTAGAAGACAACTATATGATGGCGCAATGTCCATCACATGAAATACTACCTCAAAGGTAATTAGACTAATCTGGATAGGCAGACTTATTTTCCCAATCACTTCTCTATGAGACCAATCAAAAGCGCGTACTACCATAGTGCTTGGCTTCATGTATGACTCATTAGACGGTAGTTTTGCCAATGTTGTCTTTGGCATGACATTCAACGAGGAACCATTATCAACTAGAACTCTTACCAAGACATGGTCCATGCATTTCTCAAATATATGTAGGGCTTTATTATGCCTTGCTCCTTTTGTTGGCATCTCCTCATCAGTGAATGTAAGGTAATTGCTTACGGTGACATTACCCACAATACCTTCAAATTTCTCATCAGAGATGTCATGAACGACATAAGCCTCATTCAATATCTTCAACAATACTTTCCTATGGGGTTCAGAGTTCAACATCAGGGACAAAAGTGATATTTTGGCAAGGGTTCGGTTGAGTTGGTCCATCATTGTGTATTCACTTTGTTTTATAAGCTTCAAGAATTTGCAAGCCTCTTCATCAGAAATTTCTTTCCTTTCTTCATCTAGACTCCTCACAACTTCTTTACCATTTGTTTCTTTAGATGGTTCAGTCCTTGATTCACTAGGACTATAGATTCGGCAACTCCGAATCATACTACCAATCCCAGCAATATTTGTAACATTGGTAGCTTCTGAGCTGTCATTCTTGGATTGTTTTTCATCAGAACCATCAACACACACTTTGACTTCATATCTCCAAGGCACTACTTTATTATCCTTGTAAGGAAAACCTTTCAAAACTTGTACAGTGATGGGCTTTGGTACACTAGAGGCCGAGCTAGTAGTGCATTTTGTATGATGTATCACTAAGGGTTTTGGATGTTCGAACTGGAGTCAACTACCGATACATCACTTTCAAAAAAACCAATTTGCATCGATAGCATATCCATAAGGTCCTGTAGGATCTGTTTGAAGTCTTGGCTTTCTTTAAGGTGTAAGTTATGCC
The DNA here is from genome assembly GCF_000004515.6 of Glycine max. Lineage (NCBI taxonomy): Eukaryota > Viridiplantae > Streptophyta > Magnoliopsida > Fabales > Fabaceae > Glycine > Glycine max. The sequence continues at coordinate 17,288,096 of NC_038245.2, forward strand.
CCTCATCTTAGTTCAAGGTGCCTTCAATCATTTCCAAATTTGCACATTTCCTAAAAAATTTCATCTATGGGAGTTTTCATATCTTCTATCCTCAGTCTTCTGAGTTGTTCTCCACCCTCTTCAATAACACTAACTAATGGCTCTCTATGTCCTAGCAAAGGATTATTCCCTATGTTAGGGTTATCCTCTTTGAATTTCAACAATCCTACTTTAATTAAACTCTGTAGTTTGAACTTCAAAGCTCTAAAAATTTTCGTGGAGTGGCCAACAGCACCTGCATGATAGTCACATTTGGCCTTGGCATCATATCCTCTGGGATATAGTGATTCTTGAGGTTGCATCAAGATCAGAACCACCAATGATTTTTGAAGAGGAGCAGTAACTCAGTGTAAGACATTGGGATAGGGCCCAATTGAACCGGTGCTCTGTCTTGGGTGTTTTGTGTTTTGGTTCAAGTAGAATTTGGGTTCCATGATTGATTTGTAAGAGATGGGCTTGATGATAGTGTACTGAGTGAAACTGGGTGAGATGGTGGTAATATGAGGAGTTTTGTAATTTGGTGCCTTAAGAGAATGAAACATCATTGCATTGGTGTTCCCTTCTTTTTTCTTCCCCAACCACTTGGAAGTGTTTTCGAATTGGCTGCTCTAGGGGAACCAATCCTCTATTTCTTCATGTCGTTCTCCACTCTCTCCCTTATGACGACTATATCAAAAAAGTTTGACGAGGTGCACCCAATCATCTTGTCATAAAATGGCTCACGCAAGGTATTGATAAACACTGTTGTGGTTTCTTTCTCTGATAAGGGGGGTTCCACTTGACCTGCCACTACTCGTCATCTTTGGGCATACTCGTTGAATGTTTCACATTCCTTCTTTGTCATGCTCTGCAACTAAAACCTGTTAGGAGCGAAGTCGATGTTGTACTTGTACTACCTAATGAAAGCTTCACCTAAATCTTTCCATGAACGAATATGGGCTCACTCAAGCTGGGTGTACCATTTCAGGGATGCCCCAGTTAGACTATCCTGAAAATAATGGATAAGTAGCTTATAATCTCTAGCATGTGTTTCCATCTTCCTACAATACATAGTTAGTTGGCTTTTTGGGCAGTTAGTTTCTTTGTATTTATCGAACTCTAGTGCTTTAAACTTTGGAGGAATGATTACATCGGGAACCAAACAAAGATCTGCAGCTTCTGCCATGCCATAATTACTACCTTCAATAGCTTTCAACCTCTTCTCCAACATCTATAGTTGCTTGTTTGAACAGGCCATTGGGACTCTTTCTATGACTTGTGTCATGTTGTGGTTGATTGGAGGTGTGGAATGAACTAGTTGGTTAGTCAGGATTGGAACCATAACCATTGGGCGAGTGGATTCAGTTGTGTTTGCAATGAGGGGCATATAATCAGGTCGGAGACCATATGGGTGAGCTTGAGTAGGGTCAGCATGTTGTCAAGGACTACTAATGAGCAAAGTTATAGGTTGTGCTTGAGTAGGGGTCCCTTCTGAAGCCTTCATTTGGAGATGTTAGAGATAGGGGAAGCAACATGAACAACATCAAGACTAAAGCTTGGAGCATGGAGAAAACCTTGAAGATGTTTTATCTTTTACGTGCACAACTTCCTTGAGTGGCATTTGTATTGATTGTTATATTGAATGTTGCATCTTAGTCCATATCATATCTTTTGTGCATTATGTATCATCATGAGTAAGTGAGAAGAAAAAATTCTAAGTTAAAAAAGTTTCTTCAAAAGGAAAAACTCTTTGTTTTAATCAATTACAGCCTTATCATAATCAATTACACAAATTGTCTAAATCTTTCAGAGTTATGTCTTGCATCAGTTTAATCTATTGAAGCCTAATCCTTATCGACTACAAAATTGTTTTTGAGACAATGACTGATTTATTCAAGAGTCTCTACTTTAATCGATTACCATGTGATATAATTGATTACTTCTCTTTCTATAATTTTTTTCAGAAGTGAACAAGAACACTTTAATTGATTACTTTGAGTATCTAATCGATTACATTGTTCTTGAGCTGTTTCCAAGTTTTGGGAAAAACACTTTAATGGATTAAAAATATAATCTAATCGATTACGTCAATGAATTAATTGATTACCTTGTATATTTAATCGAGTACCGACGGTTGTTTTCTTTATAAATAACCAGCTTGTGTTCTCTTCATAACACAACAAAATAAGCTTCTGAATGAGCTAAGATCATGTGTTGTTATTAGTTAAAGAAAGAAGACAAGAAAAGTGCTTAAAAAAGTAACTCACACCTTCAAATCTTATGATTGTGAAGATCTTTTGTGATAAGTGAGTTATGTCACTTTCTTGAGTTCAAGAAGAACACCTCTTCAGTCAAGTAAGGTTTTACAGAAAGGATTGATCAGGTTGTGTCTATCTTTACTCTTGGTTTTCATGTATGGTTTTACACATCTTTTTGTCTATGCATGAATTGCTGAAGGCATGCTAGAATATGTGTTTCTAGCTTGGGCTAAGGGTAGGTTTCTCTTTGGCTCTTATTTACAAAGGATCCTAGTGTTGGGAGCCTATGTCTCTTTTTCCAGGGTGGGAATCATAGATTGGTTGTGATTGCTTGTAAGGATTTTATATGGATAGTGAAAATCTAATTCTGGTTTTAGATTAGATAACTGGATTAGCTTTTCTAGTGATAGAGAGCGAATCAATATAAAAGGGTTGTGTACTTCTTCTCTTGATTTGATCTTTATCTCTCATTCTAGTCTTAATCAGTTTTCTAAAAGGTTCAAGAATATACCTTTGTGAAAGAAAGAACTTTAATGAAGGAGCTTGTGTAAAGGGTGGATTGATTAAGTATTGATTGAGTTCGATTTCTAAAAATTTTTGTGATACGATCCGTACAAAAGAAGTTTTTGTAACTCTGGTTTTAAAAGTTCATTTTGTTTTGAAGACCAATTCACCCCCCTCTTGGTTTGTTGAGTTCCATCATCTTTTTCAGGAGAGCTTGTAATATCTCTTGAATCTGTGTCATTTGTTGCTTTAATTGATCAACATCACTCCTCAGCTTTTCATTACGCTCTTCAAACTTATCCATGAGCTTGGCTTGGGAGTGTGTTCTATAAGGATGTCAAGAAACAATTTTCCTTTTTTGTGTTTTACTTTCTGTCAAGAGAAAACATGGTGAGCATAAAAGAAAAAGGAAAAAGAGACAAGTCATTAGTTAGAAAGATTTGATCGGAGCATTCAATATGGAAGAAGATTCCCCATATTTTGGCACTAAAGGTATAATCCCTCTTAGACTGCAAAGTGGTTGGCTCTCATCCTAAGGAAGCATTTACTTAATAAAGGAGGCCTTATGTACTAGCAATGCAATATGTCACCCACATTTTGCACAAGGATCAAAATATCTCGAGATTAAAATCTGGTTGACATCTATCCAAGGGTGGATATTCTCCTCAATAGATAATGTCTAAAACATAAGCTGAAAAGTTAAGTAAAGCAAATCCTTAATTCGCCCATATTTCTTTTCAAAATCTGAGTTGATTTCCTTGGTCATCTTTTTTCGGCAAATGTCATTCACCTCTTGTAGACTATTGAGCAACACGGTGATCCTGATAATTCTGGTGAATGTTGATGCATTGCTAGTATGATTTTCCTCCATATTGAACATTGCTCAAATCTTTTTCTCCTGCCAACATAGCTACAAGATGAGTGCCAAATGTATGCATGTATCTTTTATTTTGGGAGTGATGCATGTATACATTAATCCTTTTTTCTTTTCTTTTTATTCTTTTATGAATGCATGACATTTTGTTTTATGTTAAATGATATTTTGTGTAAAATAAAAATTCATGTGATGCATGAACATATTACTATGTTCCTACACTAAATGTTAGGATAAACATGAGAAAAAGAAGAAGAAAGGTATGTTCCCCATGTGTCCTATCAAGGTAGAAATCTAAGGTAAGGAATTTCTATGGCCGTAACCCTAACTTGGTAGGTCACTGATTGAGCATTTGTAGTTTAGTATTTTTCTATTCTTCTTAACTCAATTTACACCTCTTTGACCTTTATTTTTCTCACTTTAACTTAGTTTTGGTCTTAAGCAAATGATTGAGCTTAATTGATAATTGTGGATTATTTTTGGATTTTTGTACTTACTTGACCTATCTGCTTTATGTAGGGCCTATAGGACACTAAAGAACTTGAAATGGAGCGTGTTAGTAGTCCTTGGAAAGCTACGAAAAAGATCATTAATTTTGTTACAAATAAGCTTAGGTCAATTCTACCACTTCGAGGGTCAAATTGGGCTTGAAAGTCAAAACCTCTGCACTTGAATAATTGGGCTGCAAATTTGGGCTTTGCTCTATGTAATTAGTTTAATTAGGTAGATTAGATGGGCCTAATCAAGACCCATCCCTTCCTTCTGAGTAGTAACTATATATATTAGTGGAAGTTAGTTAATTCATTTTGTACCAAAAACGAATTTAGTTACTTGTTGTGTGTTAGTCGTCATTTATGACTAACTTTTGTATAGAAAAGTTTTCCAAAATGTATATAAATCTCCCAATTTATGGTTCTTTTTGGTAGGATTGTAAATAAAATTGCTTTGTTTTGATCTATGCTCAGTAGAAGCCTCTTTACATGGAATTAATGTTAAATTTTCTTTAATTTCAGGCAAAAAGGAGCTATTTTGAAGAAGTGTCAAATGAGTCATCGCACTAAGCGAGCTCAATGCGCTTAGTGCACATCAACGGCTAAGCCCAATACAAGTGCGCTTAGTGAGTAAAGGGGAATCTGGAAAGACATCTGCTATGCAAGCACATGCTTAGTGCGTTATCAGCTCGCTAAGCGAGTCGTCTGTCGCTTTCCAGGCTTAGCGCGAGATTGGCACTAAGCTCAAATTCACTTACTCGTGCTAAGCGCGAGAATGGCGCTAAGCGCGACGTTGAGATCAGGTAACCTTTTTTAAGCCTGATTTGCACATAATTGAAAGGAGAGCCAAGAGAACTATTCACTACTCAGAGGCCTGAAGAGTGTGAATTTCAGAGAGCGTAGAGCAGAGCAAGTGGCCAAGTTTTCATCTTTTAGGGAGATTAGTGAGTTTTTGAGTGATTGTGAGATTCCTAGAGGTAGAGGAGACATCCCTACTCCTTTGTAAGCAAGCAATTTCTCTTGATTCCTCTTCTTCAGTGTAAAAGGAGCTTCCTTGCCATGAAAGGCTAAAACCCTCAATTGGGGATTCTTATTGAGTAGTTGATGTAAACTCTTTTTCATATCTAATTAAGGTTGTTTTATGTGTTCACTGCTTCTATCTATGCTTATTGTATGCATGCTTGTGGCTTGATCACCCATTTGTGTGTGCTGTTAGGGACTTTAGCATTGGGAAATGTACTATTTCCTTAGAACTTGATAGAGCAGGGACTGAATAACTGCATTGCTAGGGATAGTGTGTATGGTTTTAGTTTTCTTTATTATGTTGTGAGTATAATGCTGTTTAAATTAGGCTAAGTTCAACAAGAGGGATCTGCGAACGAAGTTTGATTTAAATTAGTCCAAACTCTGGAGGAATCGGTGTTTGGTATTTTTGTCCTCAACATAGAACATAGGAACATCTTTAATTAGAAAAGCATCTTTAATTGCATCAACTTACTCAGTAGGAGGACCCAACGCCTTTAGATATCTGTTTTCACACTTACTTGTTCTCATTTATTGCTTTTACTTAGGATAGAACATACTTTTTCTTTAATTCACAATCATTAATCTTTGTTTGCAAATGCCTGCTTACTTAACAAAACTTTGCTAAATGAGCAAGTTCCCTATGTTCGATACTCGGTTCATTCCATTTTGATTAATTTACTTGGCGACCCGGTGCGCTTGCCGGTAAGACCACTCCCATATAAAAACAAGTAATACCAATTTGGAAGAGGGAATAAACAAGTATTCTGGTCGAACATTGTGCAAGCTTTAAGATCAAACTCTTTTCTATTTTTTTTCTCTCAAATGTTCTTCATTCTTCTTCCTCTTTTCACTTTTGTTCTTTTTTCTTGCACAAAATTTTGTGGCTCTTCCACTGGTGATGATCATGGAAGGCTAAACATTCAATCAATCCAAGGATCCACTCCAAGCAATGCTGAATTTGAGTTTTGGTTTAGTATTTCTAATTTGTGTGAATGTTCATCTTTTTCTTCAATCCTATTTTTGATTTTCATGATTATGAATATTCTTAGGATTGAAAACGAATTAGGTTAGGGATTCCTTTCCTAATTTCAAACTTAATCACATTGTTTGGATGATATTCCAACCTAATTTGAGATCTCAATGAATTTAGGGATTAATTGAATTGAACTAACTCTAATGGCATTGATTGAACTTTCATAACATGATCATTCGCTACAGAACTATGATAATTCGATTTGCATTGGTTTTGTGAATTGATTTGATGATTTTGAATTTGTCTTACAACCTGTTTGTGCAATTTTGTTTCAGTTTAGATTTCACATTTTTGTTTTGTGTTTTCGCATTTCTTTCCAGTGCCTACCAACTATTCGTTGAAATTTCCCTTGTTGTTTATAAGTGAATTAAAGTAGGAACTGAATTGAATTATATCTTTGAGTCGACCTAGGTTAATCATGTATTGCAGAATTTCCTAGTTTTATTCGTGCTGAATTGATTCAACAATCATTATCAGTTACTAAGGCCATCTAGAAGTACAAGGTTCCATTGGTGGATCTAGACTCCTAAAGATTTGTTGGTCTCTAGATTGCCTTTGTCTTTAGACTAAGATCCAGCCCATGACTTAGCCACAAGTAGGGAAATGCCCTCTCAATATGACTAACCCATAGTACTAGTAACAATTTGAACAGTAACTCAACAACCGTCAAGTGAGCATGGAGTCCCTCAATAATAACCGTCAAGATGCCTCCTAGCCCTAGGCTTGCACAAGCTCGGGTATAGAGCCCAGAAGTGTGTGAGGTAAAAGTGACAGTGGAGTATGTGTGGGGAACATACAAACCTCATAATCCTAAAACTAACCAAATTTGCAAAAGGAACAAACAAAACCAATAAAACAAATATATACAAAAACCCTTATATCCTAGAGTGATATACAATATTTATAAAACAAAAAGATAACCAAAATATATAAATAAAAGAACTGATACAACAAAGACACAAAATACAAAAGAAAGAAAGAAGAAAAAAAGGGTAACATAAATATTTATAAAATTATAATTTTGTGCAATTAATTATTTTAGGCCCGACTCTAAAAGAAAGTCCCCAGTGGAGTCGCCATTTGTCACAATTAGGATCACAACGGGATGCCATAAATTTTTTATTTAAATGGAGTCGCCACTAACATTTTAAATTGAGAGAAAACATTAGAAAACCCTTAAAAAAATCTTTGGAACCAAAAATGAGTTTGAGAGTCTATTACAAGTAGAGAAGGTATTAGCACTCTACAATGCCAGTAGAAAACAATACCTCTAATTAATCGTGAAACATCATTAATTTTATAAATAGTTACTTTTGCCCAAAAAATTATTCTTGAATCTTATTATAAAAAAACTCTTTTTATACTTTATTAAAACTTAGCATGAGGATTTTGTTGGATCGAGTGGCCTCAGAAAATTAAGAACGGGGGTTAAATTAATTTTTCCTAAACCTTTACTAATTAAAAATTTACTCTTCTAAGGCTTTTACTTATGTTGTTAAGAGAATAAGGAGTAGAAGAGAAACTTAACCAAAAGTAAAAGCGGAAATTAAAATGCACAGCGGAAAGTAAAAGAGTAGGGAAGAAGGAGACAACCACACAGGAGTTTTTATACTAATTCGGCAACAACCCATGCCTACATCCAGTCCCCAAGCGACCTGCGGTCCTTGAGATTTCTTTCAACCTTGTAAAAATCATTTTACAAGCAAAGATCTACAAGGGATGTACCCTCCCTTGTTCTCTTTGAACCTAGTGGATGTACCCTCCACTAGAACTGATCCACAAGAGATGTACCCTCTCTTGTTCTCAGTCAACAACCCAAGTAGATGTACCCTCTACTTGTACCACAAAGGATGTACCCTCCAATGTGTTAAGACAAAGATCTCAGGTGGTTAAACCTTTGATACTTTGTGAATGGGGATACAAAAGAATTCTCAGGCGGTTAGTCCTTTGAACACTTTTGTATAAGGGAAAGGGAAGAATCAAAAGAATTCTTTGACAAGGGAGAAGGGAGACACAAAAGAATTCAGGCGGTTAGTCCTTCGTTCTTTTGGAAAAGGGAGAAGAGAGACACAAAAAGAATTCAGGCGGTTAGTCCTTGGCGAATTCTTTTTGGCAAAGGGAAAAGAGATGAAAAGAATGAATAGCACAAGTTTTCAAGGTTTTGAAAACCAAAAAACTTTGGAAAGCTTTTGGCACAAAGAAGAAGAAGAAGTTCAAAGAGATTCAAGACTTGTAAAGGATTGTAATGAATTGATTGAATTGTTAGAAAGATTGATTGAAAATGCAAACCAAAGCCTTGCTTTTATAGACTCTTCATGTCTGCTCAAGAGGACCATTTAGAAGAGTTATAACTTTTAGAAAAACTTAAAACAAATTTGAAAAAGTCAAAAACCATTTGAAGAGTTACATCTTTTGATTTATTCAGAAACAATCAGTGGTAATTGTCATACCCTAATCTTGTCCGGGGATTATTATTTGATGATATACAACCTTTGATTGGCCGCTTCGAGATACTTGGCACCCTTTGTTGCACAATATGTGAAGTCCCGAGACGTGCCGAAAATCAAAAGGAAGCAGGCTTACGCGATCCGTGAAAATTCCGTAAGGTGATGGAAATCGAAAGGAGGTATTTTTCGCAATCCGTGAGTTTTCGTAACTTCTTCAAAAGCTAAAAAAGAGTAAATACATAATCCGTAAGGATTCATAACCTTGTGGAAGGAAAATAAGTATCGTTATGAAATTCGTAAAGTTTCGTAACGTTACGAAAAAAGAATTACCAAAAAAGGTAAAGGGGGGTTGCATTTAGTAAAAAATGGGGGGGTACAAATAGCAATCAGGCCCACTTGGGCCTTCCAGATTCTTCCTCCAGAAGGTTGTTGCTTCTGGAGGAAGCAACCTTGCTCGCCTGGGCGAGCTGGGTGGCAAGCTCCTCCCTTATTTTGCTATAAATAGGGGGAGGAGTGAAGAGAGAAGGGGTTCAGCCTTCTTGGCACTTCTTATTCTCTCGAAATTGCTGAGGAAAATTGTTTCCGTGAAGAAAATCCAAGCCGAGGCACTTCCGTAACGTTTCCGTGAGTAATTACGCGACGATTTTCAACCATTCTTCGACATTCATCGTCCGTTCTTCGTTTTCTTCAGTCTTCAACTGGTAAGTACCCCAAACTGAGCTTTTCAATTCATTCTATGTACCGGTGGTGGTCCACATTGTGTTTCATGTATTTTTATTCTCGTTTTCATTCGCTTTCTATACCCCCTTTTGACGTGCTTCAGTCATTTATTTAAGTCATTTCTCGCCTAATCTAAAAATAAAATAAATTTCCACCGATCATTTGAATTGTAGTATTCGTTAATTTCTGTTCAAATAAATTCCGACCGTTCGGTCGTACCGTAACCACGTTGGAAATCCAAAAAGAGGTAAAATAATAATATAATAATCAAAAAAATATCTTTAGTAAAATGAAGCACAAAAATCAATCGGACGTTTACTCTTTGGGATTTCTCATTCTTAATTGAATTGACTAATAACTAAAGCGAAACTAAGGCTAAAATCAATTCGCCAAGTCAAGCTCGTCCACCAAAAAATCACTAAAAAAGGGATTTGAAAGTTTTATCTCAGCTTTTTCTTACCAAGTTAAATGGATCATTTTTAAAGGCCCAACACCTTTAAGTGATCACCTTTCAAGTAAAGAATCGCTTGATTCACCTTTAAAGAAAGAACTACGTAGGTCTGATTTCCTCTTTGATGGAGGGTACGTAGGAGCAAGAGCCCCGCTTTTGTCGACCTCAAAAAATAAAAAGAAATAAAAGTTAAGATAACACAATTTCACAATTCTAAAAAATAGGCTGTTGTCCTTTGAGACAAATGTGAGAGGTGCTAATACCTTCCTCAAACGTAAATACAACTCCCGAACTTAGAATTTTCATTTTGACCGGTTTCCTTCGGTTTTCCCGACGTTTTCCACAAATAAACGTTGGTGGCGACTCTGCGCATCTTTCCTCCTTTGGAAAGCGCACCCGTGAGCCTCGCCTTCACTCGCCCGCAAAAGGGCACGTTGCGACAGTTGGCGACTCCACTGGGGACTATTTTTGTGAGTTAGGCCTATTTTAAGGAATTATGGATTTGTGAAACTTCGTGTGTGCATTTGTTGAACTGTGTAAAATGTAAATAATTGTTGCCTATTTTGCATTCTAAGCACCCACGGGTTTGAGTAAAAAAGGGGGCCATACACCCGGGTTCATGGGAATTTAAGGAGTGGAGGTGAATCTATCATCATGCTAGGTCTCCGACTTGATTGATAATAGTGAAACCTCATCTAGAGCTTTCTCTCTTTATAATGTGTTGTCGCTGGTATTCCATACCGCCACAATATTATTATCTAGAGTGATGATACCTCTAGAAAACAGCCGTGTGAGTTATGGATTGTTGGGGAGTAGTTATTAGAGACCCCTAGATATTGTCCTATAGGTTCCCAAAATAGGGGCAAAGAGCAAACACGCTCCGTGCCATTTGTTCTCATGCATTTTTTGGTAAATAGCACTAGTTTATAGTTTTGCTAGTGATGTTTGGTTTCTTTAGAGTAATACGTAACCTTTTTAATGCTACGTTGAGGCGCCATCATGCCCAAAACGTAGCATTAAAATTGGATCTCTGCGGTCTCGTATGTGTGAATTACCCATTTGTGTTGTTTTCTTTTCGTTTCATGCATACGCATTGCATCATTCATGTCGGAGTCTTGATCCACCCCTTTTTTAGGTAAATGATGGGGACAAATCAAAACGGAAAAAGGTTTTATCAAGTCAAGGTTAAAAGTCTAGATGTCACCAGCCTCAAGGAATTGGGATGATTGATGGGACCTCTCCAAAGGCAAGCCTTCCGCAAAGTGTACGGAAAGATTCTAGATTTGACCGCGGCGGAGGTATTTACGGAAGCTGTTGTATCCCTCGCCCAATACTATGACCAGCCGTTGAGGTGCTTCACGTTTGGGGACTTCCAAATGGTACCGACTATTGAAGAGTTTGAGGAGATACTAGGATGCCCTCTTGGGGGGAGAAAACCGTATCTTTTCTCCGGGTTTCGGCAAGAGAGATGGATCGCATGAAGCAAACTCGGAACGACGTAGTGGGCCTGCCTCGAAAATACTTGGAAGGCAAGGCAAAGGATATGGCGAGCCAAGAGAAGTGGGGCCCGTTTGCGGATATATTAGCTTTGTTGATTTTTGGGGTTGCCCTCTTTCCGAACATTGACGGTTTGGTGGACTTAGCCGCCATTGATGCTTTCCTCGCATATCACCATAGCAAGGAGAGTCCAGTGGTGGCTATCTTGGCAGATTTGTTTGACACCTTTGACCGGAGGTGTGAGAAAAACAGTGCACGGATTGTTTGTTGTTTACCCGCTCTCTGTGTGTGGTTGGTTTCACACCTATTCCAACAAGACACAAGACACCCGTGTCCGCTTCAAAGTTATCGCTCATGCGCCGAAAAAGGAAGAGTCGATTGGGACCAACATTTGGCTGGGATAGGAGGCAATGCAATCAATTGGTTTCCTCGTTGGAAGGAAGGCAAGGAAGGAGTTCTTTTCTCGTGTGGGGACTACCCTAATGTTCCATTGATAGGGACTAGGGGTTGTATTAATTATAATCCCGCACTTGCCATAAGACAACTAGGGTACCCCATGAGAGATCTAGGCGTGCAAAGTCTCAAGGTGATACAAAGAGTCCACAAGGCGTGGAGAAGTCCGTTGAGGAAAACCAAGGAGCTTAGAGGCATCCAAAATGGTGTCATCGGAGGTTATCATGGATGGCTAAGAATTCACATGCGAGAGTTAGATTGGCTCTCCAAGTTGAAAGTTATCGATGAGGAGAAATTTGAAGCTTCGGAGGAAGATGAAGAAGTCCGAGCTCTAAAATTAGAGCTAGGGAAGGCAAGACTCGCCAAGGAGAAGTTCAAATTAGCCGCTACACACATCCAGAAAGAGTGCACCGAGTTACAAGAGGAAAACGCGGCCACTGCAAGAGCCCTTGAACAAGAAACCAAAAGGGCCCACAAGGAGGAACATGGCCGAGAGAAATTCCGAGGAGCATTGTGGGGTAGGAACAATGAGCTCAAGCTCCGAAGAGAGGAAAGAGACCGGTCACGGGTGCATGGCATGATCTTAAAAGAAGAGTTAGCTGCTTGCGCAAGGTCCAAGAGGAGTTTGGCTCAACACTTGGAAGCCACGGAGCAAAGCATGCTAGCTATCATAGGGCAATACAAGGAAGAGTTGAACCAGTCTGTGACCCATGAACAAAAGCTAGCGGAGGATTTTGCACAAGTGTACGCCGAAAAAGAAGCAAGAGGGAGGGTGATTGATGCATTGCATCAAGAAGCGACTATGTGGATGGATAGGTTCGCCTTGACCTTGAATGGAAGTCAAGACCTCCCGCGTCTATTAGCCAAAGCAAAAGCCATGGCCGAAGTGTGTACGGCTCCCGAGGAGATTCATGGGCTAATCAATTACTGTCAACACATGATAGATTTGATGGCCCATATAATTAGAAACCGTTAGGTTCTCTTGTAACACCTCTGTATAATCTTGACTAGATGAAAGCTTTGTTCTTTTTATAAAATGAGAAGTTCTGAACTTATCACGTTATCTAAAAAAACCTTGGGGTGGATCCAAGTGCTCCGATCATTCATTTGCATATTCATGTTTTGGTGGCATCCTCACTGTTGTTTATTTCTTATGGAATTTCATCATAACTAAGAAAGCACCAAGGCACCCCTATAACACTCGATCCAGAAAAATGGATAATGAAGAGGGCATGCAGGAACAGATGAAGGCCGATCTATCGGCCTTAAAAGATCAAATGGCTTCCATCTCGGAGGTCATGTTAAAACTCCATAAAACTATAGAGGATAAAGTCACGGCAACCGCCTCCAGTACAGTTAGGGAAGCGGAGCCGGTGCTGCAGCCCGCCTTAAATCTGGGCCGAGACAGAAACACGGCAGTGTTTGGTCGGAGGTATAGTCCGCAAGCTTACCCCTATGGCTTGCCTCCGGACTTCACTCCCCGTGCCACCCCGGAAGATTTAAGCCAAGCCCCTACTTTCGAGGGGCAACTCCCACCTTATGACGACTATCCTAGGCAAGACGATGAGGAAGGAGATACCCATCTCGGTCCCCTGCTCCACCTCAAAGATCCATCCCCCCATGAACTACCCCAACCAAACATGGTCCGCCATATCTCGGCTTCACCCACACTCGTAAAAGAATCTGTTCCCTTCGTGGAAGATAAGGGAAAGATTGAGGCGCTTGAAGAGAGGTTGAGAGCAGTCGAGGGCCTCGGCAATTACCCATTCTCGGATCTAGCGGACTTATGTCTCGTACCCAATATCGTCATTCCTCCGAAGTTCAAAGTACCGGACTTTGATAAGTACAAAGGGACGACATGTCCGAAAGGGCATCTTCGGATGTATTGCCGAAAAATGGGGGCGTATTCTGTGGACGAAAAGTTGTTGGTCCATTTCTTTCAAGATAGCTTGGCCGGAGCAGCTGTAGCATGGTATACCAATCTGGAAGCTTCCCAGATCCGATCATGGAAGGACTTGGCAACTGCCTTCGTTAGGCAGTACCAGTACAATACGGATATGGCTCCCGATCGGAACCAGCTTCAGAGTATGACTAAGCGAGAGCATGAGTCCATTTAGGAATATGCCCAAAGATGGAGAGATCTCGCAGCCCAAGTCGTACCGTCCATGACGGAGAGGGAGATGATCACAACTATGGTGGATACGTTACCCACGCTCTACTATAAAAAGCTGATAGGCTATATGCTAGCTAACTTTGCGGATCTCGTCTTTGCCGGAGAAAGGATTGAATCTAGACTACGAAAAGGCAAGTTCGAATATGCTTCCAATGTGGCCCCCAACAACAACAGAAGAGCCCCAGTAGTGGGCGCGAGGAAAAAGGAAGGAGACGCCCACGCGGTCACCACTGCCCCGACGTGGATGAAAGCACCCCAAAATATCCAAACCTCATACCAGCCTGTCGCAACCTACCCTTCGGCGGGAGGGCGACGCGTGACTCGCGGGATGCGTGTTCCACGAAAGGAATACGCGCGGAGTCGCCACCAACGTTTATTTGAGGAAAACGTCGGAAAAACCGGAAAAGACGCGATCTACGAACTTTTAAGTGAAAGGTTCGGGAGTTGTATTTACGCACGGGGAAGGTATTAGCACCCCACATGTCCGCCCCAAGGGACGGCAGCCTTTAATCGAATGTGCAAACATGACTTTGATTTTTTTATGTTCCCTTTTTATGTCTCTATATCCTTTATACCCTTTTTATATTTTTCTCTTTTTGTGGTCGACAAGGGTGTTTCCCTTTGCTCCTACGTATTCCTCAATTTGGGATGAGAAAATCAGACCTACGTAGTTCTTTCGGAACAAAGTGTTTGGTTAAGTTATTTTTGTCTTTTTTGTAAAATATGTTTTTATTGAACAAAAGGTCATTTAAGGTGTTGGACCATTAAACGGTCTTTTGATTTTGAAAGGAGAGAAACGTTAAGGCGTTGGACCATTAACGATTTCTTGTTTTTGAAAGGAGAGAAACGTTAAGGCATTGGACCATTAACGATCTCTTGGGGTGGTCGACAAAAGCGGGGCTTTTGCTCCTACGTATCCTCAACGAGGAACTCAGACCTACGTAGTTCTTTCAAAAGCGGTAAAGTTACATGTTGATTTTATGCTTTTGAACGGTCCATGTTAACCGATAAAAGCAAAGAGGACCGTTTAAGGCGTTGGACCTTAAAACGGTTTTTAGTGATTTTCGGACAAAACTTGATTTGTGAGTCTATTTTAGTCTTAGTTTCACTTTGGTTATTAATCAATTCATTCAAGGAAACTTCCAAAGAAAAACGTCCGATTGATTTTTTTAATTTATTTTATTCAAAGATATTTTGATTATTTTATTATTATTTTTCAAGATATTTTGATTATTTTATTATTATTTTACTTTTTTTGGTTTAACCGAGGTTATAGCGTGAACGATCGGTTAGATTTCATTTTAAAAGTGATTAAATGAGATTACAACACAAATGATCGGTTGAAATTCATTTTATCATTATTTAGATGAGAAAACGGCTTAAATAAACGGTAAAAGCGCGTTAAAGACGGAAGAAAAGAAATCGAAAATAAAGATGAAAGCTTAAAAAAACAAGAAATGAATTGAAAGTCTCGGATTCGAAAACTTACCCGTTGAAGAACGAAGAACGGATGAAGAACGATGAAGAACGGGCGAAAACCTTCACGGATTTGCTTACGGAAACATCTCGGAAGCGTTACGGAAGCACCTCGGCTTGGATTTTCTTCACGGAAACAATTTTTTTCACCCAAAACAGCTGAAATACATAGCCAGGGGGCTGAGGGATCCTTAGAACAGCCCCCTTCAGCCTATTTATAGGAAAAAGGGGGAGGAGGTTGCCGCCCAGCTCGCCCAGGCGACCTTAGCTCGCCCAGGCGAGCTGGGTTGCTTCCTCCAGAAGCAACCCAGCTTCAAAAAACGTTCTGGAAGGCCCAATTCAAAATTTCGAAATTGCTATTTGCACCCCCCCAATTTTGATAAGTTCACCCCCCCTCTTTCGTAATTTACGGAAAAGTTACGGAAGCCTTACGGAAGCATATAGGACTTGATTTTCTTCTTTTTTTCTCTTCCGTCTCACCCGTATTAAGTTAATTATGCTTATTTAGAGTTATGGGAATTTTACGGAAGCATTACGGGTGTCCCGGAAGCCCCGGAATCCCATTTTTCAACAAAACGGGGGGTGTGGTGGCCATCTAGCTCGCCCAGGCGAGCTCAGCTCGCCCAGGCGAGCTAGGTTACTTCAACCTTAAGCAAGAAATTGCCCAGAAACCTCTAGAAGGGCCCAGATTCGAAAATTACTGTTTGCACCCCCCATTTTACTAAATACACCCCCCCTTTGGCTTTTTTTGGTGATTCTTTTTTCGTAAAGTTACGGAAACTTACGAATTTCGTAACGATACTTGTTTTCTTTCCGTAATGTTACGGAACCTTGCGGATTACATAATCATCCCCTTTTTGACTTACGGAATGTTACGGAACCTCACTTAATTATGCAACGATGCTTCCATTTGATTTCCGGTGTGTCACGGAAACTTACGGATTGTGCATCAATATTTTTTTGGTTTTTCGGCATGTCCTGGAATTTCACAAATCGCCTAATGATGGGTGCCAAGCACCTCGCGAGGACCAAAGAATGGTCGCACGTCATCGAGCAAAGGTTCCCGGACGAAATTAGGGTATGACAGTTGCCCCTCTTTACTTGTCTTTTATTGGAGATAAAAGAAAAGTAAAGATAAGACACTAATTTCGTCCCTCTCGATTTGACGAGAGTCGCGGGTGACCATAAAATCTCCAGATGCAAATGACTTGTTGTTCCCGGATTCTCACAAATTGCCTAATGATGGGTGCCAAGCACCTCACAAGGACCAAAGAATGGTCGCATGTCATCAAGCAAAGGTCCCCGAAAATCAGTGTATGACACTAATTTCGCTCCTCTCGGTTGACGAGAGTTGCGGGTGACCGTGAAATTTCCGCATGTAAATGACTTTGTTGTTCCCGGAGGAACAAAAGGTGCAGAAGACTGTGTCAGCCCCTGCATGCTATCAAGCGTTCTGTCTTACAGATAGCAAAAGAATGGGTGCGAATAACCACTCGGGTATTTCCGCGTATCATGGGTGCAGAATGACCAAACTTGGTCTCTGCTTGTCATCGGGCACGACTGTGTCTGAATGGCAAAGGGGTGCGGATAACCGTAAGGTATCTCCGCGTATCATGTGTGCAGAATGACCAAACTTGGTCTCTGCGTGCCATCGGACACGACTGTGTCTGAATGGCAAAGGGGTGCGGATAACCGTAAGGTATCTCCGCGTATCATGTGTGCAGAATGACCAAACTTGGTCTCTGCGTGCCAACGGACACGACTGTGTCTGAATGGCAAAGGGGTGCGGATAACCGTAAGGTATCTCCGCGTATCATGTGTGCAGAATGACCAAACTTGGTCTCTGCGTGCCATCGGACACGACTGTGTCTGAATGGCAAAGGGGTGCGGATAACCATAAGGTATCTCCGCGTATCATGTGTGCAGAATGACCAAACTTGGTCTCTGCGTGCCAACGGACACGACTGTGTCTGAATGGCAAAGGGGTGCGGATAACCGTAAGGTATCTCCGCGTATCATGTGTGCAGAATGACCAAACTTGGTCTCTGCGTGCCATCGGACACGACTGTGTCTGAATGGCAAAGGGGTGCGGATAACCATAAGGTATCTCCGCGTATCATGTGTGCAGAATGACCAAACTTGGTCTCTGCGTGCCAACGGACACGACTGTGTCTGAATGGCAAAGGGGGTGCGGATAACCGTAAGGTATCTCCGCGTATCATGTGTGCAGAATGACCAAACTTGGTCTCTGCGTGCCAACGGACACGACTGTGTCTGAATGGCAAAGGGGTGCGGATAACCGTAAGGTATCTCCGCGTATCATGTGTGCAGAATGACCAAACTTGGTCTCTGCGTGCCATCGGACACGACTGTGTCTGAATGGCAAAGGGGTGCGGATAACCATAAGGTATCTCCGCGTATCATGTGTGCAGAATGACCAAACTTGGTCTCTGCGTGCCATCGGACACGACTGTGTCTGAATGGCAAAGGGGTGCGGATAACCGTAAGGTATCTCCGCGTATCATGTGTGCAGAATGACCAAACTTGGTCTCTGCGTGCCATCGGACACGACTGTGTCTGAATGGCAAAGGGGTGCGGATAACCGTAAGGTATCTCCGCGTATCATGTGTGCAGAATGACCAAACTTGGTCTCTGCGTGCCATCGGACACGACTGTGTCTGAATGGCAAAGGGGTGCGGATAACCGTAAGGTATCTCCGCGTATCATGTGTGCAGAATGACCAAACTTGGTCTCTGTGTGCCAACGGACACGACTGTGTCTGAATAGCAAAGGGGTGCGGATAACCATAAGGTATCTCCGCGTATCA